>NC_069500.1:24274713-24517213 GCF_027579735.1 Bombina bombina | reverse complement strand
GTTACTATGTGTATATACATATATATTTATGTGTTAGTAAGTGTATATACATATATATTTATGTTAGTATGTGTATATACATATATATTTATGTGTTACTATGTGTATATACAAATATATTTATCTGTTAGTATGTGTATATACATATATATTTATGTGTTACTGTGTGTATATACAGATATATTTATGTGTTACTGTGTGTATATACATATATATATACATATATATTTATGTGTTACTATGTGTATATACATATATATTTATGTGTTACTATGTGTATATACATATATATTTATGTGTTAGTATGTGTATATACATATATATTTATGTGTTACTATGTGTATATACATATATATTTATGTGTTACTATGTGTATATACATATATATTTATGTGTTAGTAAGTGTATATACATATATATTTATGTTAGTATGTGTATATACATATATATTTATGTTATTATGTGTATATACATATATATTTATGTGTTAGTATGTGTATATACATATATATTTATGTGTTACTATGTGTATATACATATATATTTATGTGTTACTATGTGTATATACATATATATTTATGTGTTAGTATGTGTATATACATATATATTTATGTGTTACTATGTGTATATACATATATATTTATGTGTTAGTATGTGTATATACATATATATTTATGTGTTACTATGTGTATATACATATATATTTATGTGTTACTATGTGTATATACATATATATTTATGTTATTATGCTTATATACATATATATTTATGTGTTACTATGTGTATATACATATATATTTATGTGTTAGTATGTGTATATACATATATATTTATGTTACTATGTGTATATACATATATATTTATGTGTTACTATGTGTATATACATATATATTTATGTGTTACTATGTGTATATACAGATATATTTATGTGTTACAATGTTTATATACATATATATTTATGTGTTATTATGTGTATATACATATATATTTATGTGTTAGTATGTGTATATACATGTATATTTATGTGTTAGTATGTGTATATACATATATATTTATGTGTTACTATCTGTATATACATTTATATTTATGTGTTATTATGTGTATATACATATATATATGTATGTGTTACTATGTGTATATACATATATATTTATGTGTTAGTATGTGTATATACATATATATTTATGTGTTAGTATGTGTATATACATATATATTTATCTGTTACTATTTGTATATACATATATATTTATGTGTTAGTATGTGTATATACATATATATTTATGTGTTACTATGTGTATATACATATATATTTATGTGTTATTATGTGTATGTACATATATATTTATGTGTTACTATGTGTATATACATATATATTTATGTGTTACTATGTGTATATACATATATATTTATGTGTTATTATGTGTATATACATATATATTTATGTGTTACTATGTGTATATACATATATATTTATGTGTTACTATGTGTATATACATATATATTTATGTGTTACTATGTGTATATACATATATATTTATGTGTTACTATGTGTATATACATATATATTTATGTGTTACTATGTGTATATACATATATATTTATGTGTTACTATGTGTATATACATATATATTTATGTGTTAGTATGTGTATATACATATATATGTTACATCTGCTGCCCAACGCTGTGTGACTTACCCCCTACACTGCACTAGGTTCTTTACCGTGTCTCACGGCATCAGAATAAGGCTCCCATTGGAGCCTATGGAAGCGAGCTCTTGTGAGTGCAAAGCTTCCAGGCAATGCAAACGTGAGGTCGTGTTCACATTGTGCTTAACTTGTAATACCAGCTCACATTTGGAAATTTATGATCCACTCGTAATCTAGGCCAATGTAGTTAGTATGGTGATTGAGGCAACTTTACTGTTAATGAGACCTTTTGCAAGGGGCCCCTTTACATCTAGCAGATGTTTAAAGCAAAATTGTAGTGCAGTGGTTATGCTGTAGACCAGTGCTTTCCAAAGTGTGTGTCGTGACACAGTAGTGTGTCGGCAGCAGTGTGTAGGTGTGTCCCTGCTTCAGCACAAATTTTTTTGAAATGTTTAAAAAAAAATTTGGTTTCCAACGTTCCGCCTGCCTGCTACGCATATCACATGGTTGACATGTGATTGATACCTAGTGGGTCACAGATCATCTTAACCTATTGACGCAGCTCAGTGGGAACTGAAACTATTCCCAATGGCGGCTTTAGTGGCACATTGGCTCCTGACTGCAAGTGTAGTCTCCTTAATCGGCTCGTGACTGCATGTGTAGTCAGTGAGTGGGACAGCAGTGTGTTTGCAGCGCGGGCAGTAGTCAGTGAGTGGGATAGCAGTGTGTTTGCAGCGCGGGCAGTAGTCAGTGAGTGGGACAGTAATGTGTTTGCAGCGTGGGCAGTAGTTCGTGAGTGGGATAGTAGTGTGTTTGCAGCGCGGGCAGTAGTCAGTGAGTGGGACAGTAGTGTGTTTGCAGCGCGGGCAGTAGTCAGTGAGTGGGATAGAAGTGTGTTTGCAGCGCGGGCAGTAGTCAGTGAGTGGGACAGTAGTGTGTTTGCAGCGTGGGCAGTAGTCAGTGAGTGGGATAGCAGTGTGTTTGCAGCGCGGGCAGTAGTCAGTGATTGGGACAGCAGTGTGATTGCAGCGCGGGCAGTAGTCAGTGAGTGGGAAAGTAGTGTGTTTGCAGCATGGGCAGTGGTCAGTGAGTGGGATAGCAGTGTGCTTGCAGCACAGTCAGTAGTCAGTGAGTGGGATAGCAGTGTGTTTACAGCACAGGCAGTAGTCAGTGAGTGGGATAGCAGTGTGTTTGCAGCGTGGGCAGTAGTCAGTGAGTGGGAGAGTAGTGTGTTTGCAGCGTGGGCAGTAGTCAGTGAGTGGGATAGCAGTGTGTTTGCAGCACAGGCAGTAGTCAGTGAGTGGGATAGCAGTGTGTTTGCAGCACAAGCAGTAGTCAGTGAGTGGGACAGCAGTGTGTTTGCAGCGCGGGCAGTAGTCAGTGAGTGGGACAGTAGTGTGTTTGCAGCGTGGGCAGTAGTCAGTGAGTGGGATAGAGTGTGTTTGCAGCGCGGCCAGAAGTCAGTGAGTGGGACAGTAGTGGTTTTGCAGCGCGGGCAGTAGTCAGTGAGTGGGAGAGAAGTGTGTTTGCAGCATGGGCAGTAGTCAGTGAGTGGGACAGTAGTGTGTTTGCAGCGTGGGCAGTAGTCAGTGAGTGGGATAGCAGTGTGTTTGCAGCGCAGGCAGTAGTCAGTGAGTGGGAGTGTGTTTGCAGCGCGGGCAGTAGTCAGTGAGTGGGATAGTAGTGTGTTTGCAGCGTGGGCAGTAGTCAGTGAGTGGGATAGCAATGTGTTTGCAGCGTGGGCAGTAGTCAGTGATTGGGACAGCAGTGTGATTGCAGCGCGGGCAATAGTCAGTGAGTGGGAAAGTAGTGTGTTTGCAGCATGGGCAGTGGTCAGTGAGTGGGATAGCAGTGTGCTTGCAGCACAGTCAGTAGTCAGTGAGTGGGATAGCAGTGTGTTTACAGCACAGGCAGTAGTCAGTGAGTGGGATAGCAGTGTGTTTGCAGCGTGGGCAGTAGTCAGTGAGTGGGACAGTACTGTGTTTGCAGCGTGGGCAGTAGTCAGTGAGTGGGATAGCAGTGTGTTTGCAGCACAGGCAGTAGTCAGTGAGTGGGATAGCAGTGTGTTTGCAGCACAGGCAGTAGTCAGTGAGTGGGACAGCAGTGTGTTTGCAGCGCGGGCAGTAGTCAGTGAGTGGGACAGTAGTGTGTTTGCAGCGTGGGCAGTAGTCAGTGAGTGGGATAGAGTGTGTTTGCAGCGCGGCCAGTAGGCAGTGAGTGGGACAGTAGTGTGTTTGCAGCGCGGGCAGTAGTCAGTGAGTGGGAGAGAAGTGTGTTTGCAGCATGGGCAGTAGTCAGTGAGTGGGACAGTAGTGTGTTTGCAGCGTGGGCAGTAGTCAGTGAGTGGGATAGCAGTGTGTTTGCAGCGCAGGCAGTAGTCAGTGAGTGGGAGTGTGCTTGCAGCACGGGCAGTAGTCAGTGAGTGAGACAGTAGTGTGTTTGCAGTGTGGGCAGTAGTCAGTGAGTGGGATAGCAGTGTGTTTGCAGCACAGTCAGTAGTCAGTGAGTGGGATAGCAGTGTGTTTGCAGCACAGGCAGTAGTCAGTGAGTGGGATAGCAGTGTGTTTGCAGCACAGGCAGTAGTCAGTGAGTGGGATAGCAGTGTGTTTGCAGCACAGGCAGTAGTCAGTGAGTGGGATAGCAGTGTGTTTGCAGCACAGGCAGTAGTCAGTGAGTGGGATAGTAGTGTGTTTGCAGCACAGGCAGTAGTCAGTGAGTGGGATAGGAGTGTGTTTGCAGCACGGGCAGTATTCAGTGAGTGGGATAGAAGTGTGTTTGCAGCACGGGCAGTAGTCAGTGAGTGGGACAGTAGTGTGTTTGCAGCGCTGGCAGTAGTCAGTGAGTGGGATAGCAGTGTGTTTATGTGTTACTATGTGTATATACATATATATTTATGTGTTACTATGTGTATATACATATATATTTATGTGTTACTATGTGTATATACATATATATTTATGTGTTATTATGTGTATATACATATATATTTATGTGTTAGTATGTGTATATACATACATATTTATGTGTTAGTATGTGTATATACATATATATTTATGTGTTATTATGTGTATATACATATATATGTATGTGTTATTATGTGTATATACATATATATTTATGTGTTAATATGTATATATACATATATATTTATGTGTTACTATGTGTATATACATATATATTTATGTGTTAGTATGTGTATATACATATATATTTATGTGTTAGTATGTGTATATACATATATATTTCTTTGTTAATATGTGTATATACATATATATTTATGTGTTAGTATGTGTATATACATATATATTTATGTGTTACTATGCGTACATACATATATATTTATGTGTTACTATGTGTATATACATATATATTTATGTGTTAGTATGTGTATATACATATATATTTATTTATTACTATGTGTATATACATATACATTTATGTGTTACTATGTGTATATACATATATATTTATGTGTTAGTATGTGTATATACATATATATTTATGTGTTACTATGTGTATATACATATATATTTATGTGTTAGTATGTGTATATACATATATATTTATGTGTTAGTATGTTTATATACATATATATTTAGGTGTTACTATGTGTATATACATATATATGTATGTGTTATTATGTGTATATACTTATATATTTATGTGTTACTATGTGTATATACATATATATTTATGTGTTATTATGTGTATATACATATATATTTATGTGTTACTATGTGTATATACATATATATTTATGTGTTACTATGTGTATATACATATATATTTATGTGTTACTATGTGTATATACATTTATATTTATGTGTTATTATGTGTATATACATATATATTTATGTGTTACTATGTGTATATACATATATATTTATGTGTTAGTATGTGTATATACATATATATTTATGTGTTACTATGTTTATATAAATATATATTTATGTGTTACTTTGTGTATATACATATATATTTATGTGTTAGTATGTGTATATACATATATATTTATGTGTTATTATGTGTATATACATATATATTTATGTGTTAGTATGTGTATATACATATATATTTATGTGTTACTATGTTTATATAAATATATATTTATGTGTTACTATGTGTATATACATAAATATTTATGTGTTACTGTGTGTATATACATATATATTTATGTGTTACTATGTGTATATACATATATATTTATGTGTTACTATGTGTATATACATATATATTTATGTGTTACTATGTGTATATACATATATATTTATGTGTTAGTATGTGTATATACATATATATTTATGTGTTACTATGTGTATATACATATATATTTATGTGTTACTATGTGTATATGCATATATATTTATGTGTTAGTATGTGTATATACATATATATTTATGTGTTACTATGTGTATATACAGATATATTTATGTGTTACTATGTGTATATACATATATATTTATGTGTTAGTATGTGTATATACATATATATGTATGTGTTAGTATGTGTATATACATATATATGTATGTGTTACTATGTGTATATACATATATATTTATGTGTTAGTATGTGTATATACATATATATGTATGTGTTAGTATGTGTATATACATATATATGTATGTGTTACTATGTGTATATACATATATATTTATGTGTTACTATGTGTATATACATATATATTTATGTGTTAGTATGTGTATATACATATATATTTATGTGTTAGTATGTGTATATACATATATATTTATGTGTTACTATGTGTATATACATATATATTTATGTGTTAGTATGTGTATATACATATATATTTATGTGTTACTATGTGTATATACATATATATTTATGTGTTATTATGTGTATATACATATATATTTATGTGTTAGTATGTGTATATACATATATATTTATGTGTTACTATGTGTATATACATATATATTTATGTGTTATTATGTGTATATACATATATATTTATGTGTTACTATGTGTATATACATATATATTTATGTGTTACTATGTGTATATACATATATATTTATGTGTTACTATGTTTATATACATATATATTTATGTGTTACTATGTGTATATACATATATATTTATGTGTTACTATGTGTATATACATATATATTTATGTGTTACTATGTGTATATACATATATATTTATGTGTTAGTATGTGTATATACATATATATTTATGTGTTACTGTGTGTATATACATATATATTTATGTGTTAATTTGTGTATATACATATATATTTATGTGTTACTATGTGTATATACATATATATTTATGTGTTACTATGTGTATATACATATATATTTATGTGTTACTATGTGTATATACATATATATTTATGTGTTAGTATGTGTATATACATATATATGTTACATCTGCTGCCCAACGCTGTGTGACTTATCCCCTACGCTGCACTAGGTTCTTTACCGTGTCTCACGGCATCAGAATAAGGCTCCCATTGGAGCCTATGGAAGCGAGCTCTTGTGAGTGCAAAGCTTCCAGGCAATGCAAACGTGAGGTCGTGTTCACATTGTGCTTAACTTGTAATACCAGCTCACATTTGGAAATTTATGATCCACTCGTAATCTAGGCCAATGTAGTTAGTATGGTGATTGAGGCAACTTTACTGTTAATGAGACCTTTTGCAAGGGGCCCCTTTACATCTAGCAGATGTTTAAAGCAAAATTGTAGTGCAGTGGTTATGCTGTAGACCAGTGCTTTCCAAAGTGTGTGTCGTGACACAGTAGTGTGTCGGCAGCAGTGTGTAGGTGTGTCCCTGCTTCAGCACAAATTTTTTTGAAATGTTAAAAAAAAAATTTGGTTTCCAACGTTCCGCCTGCCTGCTACGCATATCACATGGTTGACACGTGATTGATACCTAGTGGGTCACAGATCATCTTAACCTATTGACGCAGCTCAGTATGAACTGAAACTATTCCCATTGGCGGCTTTAGTGGCACATTGGCTCCTGACTGCAAGTGTAGTCTCCTTAATCGGCTCATGACTGCATGTGTAGTCTCCTTAATCAGCTCGTGACTGCATGTGTAGTCAGTGAGTGGGACAGCAGTGTGTTTGCAGCGCGGGCAGTAGTCAGTGAGTGGGATAGAAGTGTGTTTGCAGCGCGGGCAGTAGCCAGTGAGTGGGACAGTAGTGTGTTTGCAGCGTGGGCAGTAGTCAGTGAGTGGGATAGCAGTGTGTTTGCAGCGCGGGCAGTAGTCAGTGATTGGGACAGCAGTGTGTTTGCAGCGCGGGCAGTAGTCAGTGAGTGGGATAGCAGTGTGCTTGCAGCACAGTCAGTAGTCAGTGAGTGGGATAGCAGTGTGTTTACAGCACAGGCAGTAGTCAGTGAGTGGGATAGCAGTGTGTTTGCAGCGCGGGCAGTATTCAGTGAGTGGGACAGTAGTGTGTTTGCAGCGTGGGCAGTAGTCAGTGAGTGGGATAGCAGTGTGTTTGCAGCGCGGCCAGTAGTCAGTGAGTGGGATAGCAGTGTGTTTGCAGCGCGGGCAGTAGTCAGTGAGTGGGACAGTAGTGTGTTTGCAGCGTGGGCAGTAGTTAGTGAGTGGGACAGCAGTGTGTTTGGAGCGTGGGCAGTAGTCAGTGAGTGGGATAGAAGTGTGTTTGCAGCGTGGACAGTAGTCAGTGAGTGTGACAGCAGTGTGTTTGCAGTGTGGGCAGTAGTCAGTGAGTGGGACAGCAGTGTGTTTGCAGTGTGGGCAGTAGTCAGTGAGTGGGACAGCAGTGTGTTTGCAGCATGGGCAGTAGTCAGTGAGTGGGATAGCAGTGTGTTTGCAGCACAGGCAGTAGTCAGTGAGTGGGATAGCAGTGTGTTTGCAGCGCGGGCAGTAGTCAGTGAGTGGGATAGCAGTGTGTTTGCAGCACAGGCAGTAGTCAGTGAGTGGGATAGCAGTGTGTTTGCAGCGCGGGCAGTAGTCAGTGAGTGGGATAGCAGTGTGTTTGCAGCACAGGCAGTAGTCAGTGAGTGGGATAGCAGTGTGTTTGCAGCACAGGCAGTAGTCAGTGAGTGGGATAGCAGTGTGTTTGCAGCACAGGCAGTAGTCAGTGAGTGGGATAGCAGTGTGTTTGCAGCATGGACAGTAGTCAGTGAGTGGGACAGCAGTGTGTTTGCAGTGTGGGCAGTAGTCAGTGAGTGGGACAGCAGTGTGTTTGCAGCGCGGGCAGTAGTCAGTGAGTGGGACAGCAGTGTGTTTGCAGCGTGGGCAGTAGTCAGTGAGTGGGATAGCAGTGTGTTTGCAGCATGGGCAGTAGTCAGTGAGTGGGATAGCAGTGTGTTTGCAGCGCGGGCAGTAGTCAGTGAGTGGGACAGCAGTGTGTTTGCAGCGTGGGCAGTAGTCAGTGAGTGGGATAGCAGTGTGTTTGCAGCACAGGCAGTAGTCAGTGAGTGGGACAGCAGTGTGTTTGCAGAGTGGGCAGTAGTCAGTGAGTGGGACAGCAGTGTGTTTGCAGAGTGGGCAGTAGTCAGTGAGTGGGACAGCAGTGTGTTTGCAGTGTGGGCAGTAGTCAGTGAGTGGGACAGCAGTGTGTTTGCAGCGTGGGCATTAGTTAGTCGGACTCACAGAGCTCTGAGGGCAGCAGCTTAAATGCTGAGCTGAAGTCAGTGGGGGTTTTTTGCAGCTAGCTCCCAGTAGTGCATTGCTGCTCTTGATATATGGATAGGAAGTGGAAGCTTAAAAATGCTTAATGATGAAATGCGAGTGTCTTTATCTAATATTCCACTAAATATTCAGGAACTGTGTTTATCCCATCAACCTCATACATCCTATTAAAATAATAAGTAGTTATTGGTGTTAAACTTTTTTTTTAATTCTTGCACATACACACTGTTACTTGTAAATAAATGTCATTATTATATTATTGTATGTGTCCGTATCTCTTAAAACAAGTTAGTTTAACCTCCTGTTTGCTAGTACAACTGAATTAATGTGTCGAGAAATTATGTAGGTCTAAAAAGTGTGTCACCAACATGAAAAGTTTGAAAAGCTCTGCTGTAGACAGTTATAAGGGAGTTTTATTGCAGCAGATCAGGAAATATACTGTATATACCCCTTTATTTTCTGCTTGCTATGATGACCTCCAGTGCAACAAAGCAGCCCATAGACCAAAACCTTTCTGTGCTGCTATTGGTAGTGAAAGAGCCGTAGCCTAGCAACAGCCCTGTTGCGATAACTGCTCAGAAGGTACTTTTTAGTAAAGAAATAACATAATAGCAAAAATATCCTATTATTAAAAGTACCCTGTAGTGCTCTTGCGCACTTGTTTTCGTAAACAGTTGTACTACAGTTTTTAAGGAGTTTTGTGCTCACACAACCCCCATACCAACCATAACCACTGCCTCTCCCACCAATAATAAACCTAATTGTGCATACCTGATTCCCCCCGGGAGATAAACCTTTCAATGACCCTGTTGCAGGGTATTACCCATGCTAACACCCAAGAACCTTCTTTATAAGACCTTACTCTTAAAAAAAACCTATTTAATTCCCATTAGAAAAACTTCCTACATGATGCCGCATCTCATTGCATGCCCTCATCTAACCTCCCTTCGTAATTCTTTCTAACTCAAAACACCTAACCCACTCTCATCACCTAAGACCCCAAAATTACTATACAAAAAGGACTTAATAAAGCACCTGATGAGTCTAGCAAAAGAATCTTCATTATCAGACTAATCGTGAATTAACGAGGCCTCCATCAATCATCGCACACTGTGGTCCAAGGGCCTAATGATGAAAAACTCACCAGCACAGAGAGAAATCACACAAACTCTTTATATTGTAATGTATGTATCTCAGATTCTCATGCAGATCCCTATATAGCTAGATAAACAGCTCTCAAGCTAAAATTCGCCTTTATAAAATTATTTGAGGGGTCTCACCATACTGACGAGTCATCTTAGATCAGATTGTACCGCTTTAGATCATCAGCCCTGAGACACACCTAGGGCTGCCTTTGATTTCTTATTATGTTAACCAATCAGAAATGAATATGAGCAGGATCACTGTCAGACTCCAACTGTCCTTTTAATTGATTAATACAACTAACCAATCAAAAGAATAGTGACCTACTATGAAACTCCATGCTCAAAGTTAAAACAGATTAATCATTAAATATTCTAATTATTATTTGTAGACTTTAAAACAAAAGTTCTATTTGATACAAGACTAGGAAAAAAATATTTTTGTTACATAATGTTGATATGGCTTCTTAAAGTGATGGTAAATGCTAAGTTTAAATGCTGGGATCTACCAGTGCTATAAATAAAGGGGACTTTCAGTCATGAAGTTTAAAAAAAAACTTCATACAGAAAGTTCCTTTATTTGTCTACAGTTTATGCCGAGCTGAGCGCCTTCGTCCCCTTCACAGCAAAACACTATCGCCTAGATTTAGAGTTCTGCGTTAGCCGTCAAAACCAGCGTTAGGGGCTCCTAACGCTGGTTTTTACCGCCCGCTGGTATTTAGAGTCAGTCAGGAAAGGGTCTAACGCTCACTTTCCAGCCGCGACTTTTCCATACCGCAGATCCCCTTACGCCATTTGCGTATCCTATCTTTTCAATGGGATCTTTCTAACGCCGGTATTTAGAGTCTTGGCTGAAGTGAGCATTAGAAATCTAATGACAAGACTCCAGCCGCAGAGAAAAGCCAGGAGTTAAGAGCTTTCTGGGCTAACGCCGGTTCATAAAGCTCTTAACTACTGTGCTCTAAAGTACACTAACACCCATAAACTACCTATGTACCCCTAAACCGAGGTCCCCCCACATCGCCGCCACTCTATTAAATTTTTTTTACCCCTAATCTGCCGACCGCACACCGCCGCAACCTACATTATCCCTATGTACCCCTAATCTGCTGCCCCTAACACCGCCAACCCCTACATATTATTTATTAAGCCCTAATCTGCCCCCCAACGTCGCTGCTACCTTACCTACAATTATTAACCCCCAATCTGCCGACCGGACCTCACCGCTACTATAATAAAGTTATTAACCCCTAATCCGCCTCACTCCCGCCTCAAAAACCCTATAATAAATAGTATTAACCCCTAATCTGCCCTCCCTAACATCGCCGACACCTAGCTACAATTATTAACCCCTAATCTGCCGACCGGACCTCACCGCTATTCTAATAAATGTATTAACCCCTAAAGCTAAGTCTAACCCTAACCCTAACACCCCCCTAAATTAAATATAATTTTAATCTAACGAAATAAAATAAATCTTATTAAATAAATTATTCCTATTTAAAGCTAAATACTTACCTGTAAAATAAACCCTAATATAGCTACAATATAAATTATAATTATATTGTAGCTATTTTAGGATTAATATTTATTTTACAGGCAACTTTGTATTTATTTTAACCAGGTACAATAGCTATTAAATAGTTAATAACTAGTTAATAGCTACCTAGTTAAAATAATTATAAAATTATCTGTAAAATAAATCCTAACCTAAGTTACAATTAAACCTAACACTACACTATCAATAAATTAATTACCTACAAATACCTACAAATAAATACAATTAAATAAACTAACTAAAGTACAAAAAATAAAAAAAGAACTAAGTTACAAAAAATAAAAAAATAATTTACAAACATTATAAAAATATTACAATTTTAAGCTAATTACACCTACTCTAAGCCCCCTAATAAAATAACAAAGCCCCCCAAAATAAAAAAATGCCCTACCCTATTCTAAAATAAAAATTGAAAAGCTATTTTACCTTACCAGCATGCCCCAAAGAATTCTGCTCTTTTGCCTGTAAAAAAAACATACAATACCCTCCCCCAACATTACAACCCACCACCCACATACCCCTAATCTAACCCAAACCCCCCTTAAATAAACCTAACACTAAGCCCCTGAAGATCTTCCTACCTTATCTTCACCACGCCGGGTATCACCGATCTGTCCAGAAGAGGCTCCGAAGTCTTCATCCTATCCGGGCGATGTCTTCATCCAAGCGGGGGCTGAAGAGGTCCATCATCGGGCTGAAGAGGTCCATCATCTGGCTGAAGTCTTCATCCAAGCGGGGGCTTAAGAGGTCCATCATCCGGCTGAAGTCTTCTATCAAGCGGCATCTTCAATCTTCTTTCTTCCGGATCCATCTTCATCCCGCCGACGCGGAACATCCATCCTGGCCGACGACTTCCCGATGAATGACGGTTCCTTTAAGGGAGTCATCCAAGATGGCGTCCCTTGAATCCCGATTGGCTGATAGGATTCTATCAGCCAATCGGAATTAAGGTAGGAAAATTCTGATTGGCTGATGGAATCAGCCAATCAGATTCAAGTTCAATCCAATTGGCTGATCCAATCAGCCAATCAGATTGAGCTCGCATTCTATTGGCTGTTCCGATCAGCCAATAGAATGCGAGCTCAATCTGATTGGC
This sequence comes from Bombina bombina, assembly GCF_027579735.1. Taxonomy (NCBI): domain Eukaryota; kingdom Metazoa; phylum Chordata; class Amphibia; order Anura; family Bombinatoridae; genus Bombina; species Bombina bombina. The sequence continues at coordinate 24,504,138 of NC_069500.1, read as the reverse complement.
TGATTGGATCAGCCAATCCGATTGAACTTGAATCTGATTGGCTGATTCAATCAGCCAATCAGAATTTTCCTACCTTAATTTCGATTGGCTGATAGAATCCTATCAGCCAATCGGAATTCGAGGGACGCCATCTTGGATGACGGCCCTTAAAGGAACCATCATTCGTCGGGAAGTTGTCGGCCAGGATGGATGTTCTGCGTCAGGGGGATGAAGATGGATCCGGAAGAAAGAAGATTGAAGATGCCGCTTGATAGAAGACTTCAGCCGGATGATAGACCTCTTCAGCCCCCGCTTGGATGAAGACTTCAGCCGGATGATGTACCTCTTCAGCCCGATGATGGACCTCTTCAGCCCCCGCTTGGATGAAGACATCGCCCGGATAGGATGAAGACTTCGGAGCCTCTTATGGACGGATCGGTGATACACGGCGTGGTGAAGATAAGGTAGGAAGATCTTTAGGGGCTTAGTGTTAGGTTTATTTAAGGGGGGTTTGGGTTAGATTAGGGGTATGTGGGTGGTGGGTTGTAATGTTGGGGGGGTATTGTATGGGTTTTTTTTACAGGCAAAAGAGCAGAATTCTTTGGGGCATGCCCCGCAAAAGGCCCTGGTAAGGTAAAAGAGCTTTTCAATTTTTATTTTAGAATAGGGTAGGGCATTTTTTTATTTTGGGGGGCTTTATTATTTTATTAGGGGGATTAGAGTAGGTGTAATTAGCTTAAAATTGTTGTAATATTTTTATAATGTTTGTAAATTATTTTTTTATTTTTTGTAACTTAGTTCTTTTTTTATTTTTTGTACTTTAGTTAGTTTATTTAATAGTATTTATTTGTAGGTATTTGTAGGTAATTAATTTATTGATAGTGTAGTGTTAGGTTTAATTGTAACTTAGGTTAGGATTTATTTTACAGGTAATTTTGTAATTATTTTAACTAGGTAGCTATTAAATAGTTATTAACTATTTAATAGCTATTGTACATGGTTAAAATAAATACAAAGTTGCCTGTAAAATAAATATTAATCCTAAAATAGCTACAATATAATTATAATTTATATTGTAGCTATATTAGGGTTTATTTTACAGGTAAGTATTTAGCTTTAAATAGGAATAATTTATTTAATAAGATTTATTTTATTTTGTTAGATTAAAATTATATTTAATTTAGGGGGGTGTTAGGGTTAGGGTTAGACTTAGCTTTAGGGGTTAATACATTTATTAGAGTAGCGGTGAGGTCCGGTCGGCAGATTAGGGGTTAATAATTGTAGGTAGGTGTCAGCGATGTTAGGGAGGGCAGATTAGGGGTTAATACTATTTATTATAGGGTTTTTGAGGCGGGAGTGAGGCGGATTAGGGGTTAATAATTGTAGGTAAGGTAGCGGCGACGTTGGGGGGGCAGATTAGGGGTTAATAAATATAATATAGGGGTCGGCGGTGTTAGGGGCAGCAGATTAGGGGTACATAGCTATAATGTAGGTTGCGGCGGTGTACGGAGCGGCAGATTAGGGGTTAATAATAAAATGCAGGGGTCAGCAATAGCAGATTAGGGGTTAATAAGTGTAAGGTTAGGGGTGTTTAGACTCGGGGTACATGTTAGGGTGTTAGGTGCAGACATAGGAAGTGTTTCCCCATAGGAAACAATGTGGCTGCGTTAGGAGCTGAACGCTGCTTTTTTGCAGGTGTTAGTTTTTTTTTCAGCTCAAACGGCCCCATTGTTTCCTATGGGGGAATCGTGCACGAGCATGTTTTTGAAGCTGGCCGCGTCCGTAAGCACCGCTGGTATTGAGAGTTGCAGTGGCGGTAAATTATGCTCTACACTCCCTTTTTGGAGCCTAACGCAGCCCTTCTGTGAACTCTAAATACCAGCGGTATTTAAAAGGTGCGGGGGGGGGGGGGGGAACACGCGTAGCTAACACACCCCTTTGGCCGCAGAACTCTAAATCTAGCCGTATGTTTTTCAGTGAGGTAATGTTTTCACCTCTTAGCCAATAGCATGCTAGCCATCCGACATAATGCCGATCGACAAGCACGGCTATTGGTTAAAAGTTGGAAATGTCACCTAATTAAAAAAATAGCACTTTGAAATGGACGTTCGGAGGCACCAAGCTCGGCATAAACTGCAGGCAAATAATGGAATTTTCACTATGAATATTTTATACTTAACTGAAATTTCCCTTTATTTATAGCACTAGTAAATAATGTTAGGAATTACCATCACTTTAAAGAGACATGAAACCCAAATGTTTCCTTTCATGATTTAGAAAGATCATACAATTATAAACAACTTTCTAATTTACTTCTATTATCTATTTTGCTTCATTCTCTTGATTTTTTTGCTGAAAAGCATATTTAGATATGCTTAGTTTTTGCTGATTGGTAGCTGCACATAGATACCTCCTGTGATTCGTTCACCATGTGCATTGCTATTTCTTCATTAAAGTATATCTAAAGAATGAAGCAAATTAGGTAAAAGAATTAAATTGGAATGTTGTTTAAAATTGTATTCTCTACCTTAATCATGAAAGAAAATGTTTGGGTATAGTGTCCCTTTAAGTTCTAACAGTGAAATGTTACTTGTTTTATGAGACACACTGCAGCTTATTTTAAGTTGAATTGGATTCATCTATCCTACAAATGCCCTAGGAGTCAGCACCCTAATACAGCTGCTTAATTATTCTACAGACATTTAAGCTAAAAATTATATTTAATGACTTAAGCCAAGAATTTTATTTGCTATATGGCTTGAAGCATAAAACCATTTTTTGTAGCATTACACAAGATTAATCTGTCATTACATAGCAGAATTAGCTCTAAGGTGTCAGTATATATTTAGCTTTTTTAGAAGAAATAGGGTAAAAAAATAATAGACAAAGGAAAAAGATAATAATGTTTTTTAGGACTAAAATAGTTTTATCTTTATAGTAAAGTGCAGTATACTTTATCAGTTTTATATACAGTATAACATGTTTAGGGTATAATATGTTTTATATTTAAATGTATGTATACGTAAAACATTTTTACATATTTATTTGATTTTATTGATTGTGTGTGTTTTACAAGTTTTAAAAGCGTTTCTCATTTGACAATTCTAGTTTATAAATGGAATGTTGACCCGTTTTGCCTAATGACAAGTTGAAAGCCATTAACCCCTAGACACTATTAGGAAGTTTCATGTTGTCCTAATAGCACTAAGCTTTAATGCCCTTAGGATGGCAATGTCCTAACTGTTCTGGCGTCCTGCTTCCCCTCTATTGCCTCCTGAATACTGGATTCATGGAATAAACTTCCATTTGAGGTGGTAAACACAATGAGGCCCATTTATCAAATGTCTGTTGGACCTGATCCGACAGTGCGGATCAGGTCCGACAGACATCACTGAATGTGCAGAGCAATACGCTCTCCGTATTCATCATTGCACCAGGAGCTCTTGTGAGCTGCTGGTGCAACACCGCCCCCTGCAGACTCGTACTCGATCGGGTTGAATTGCGCCGATCTCTGTCCGCCTCATCACAGCAGGCGAACAGGTTATGGAGCAGCAGTCTTTAGACCGCTGCTTTATAACTGCTGTTTCAGACTTGCCAGAAGCACGGGCCCACAAGCTCCATACAGAGCTTGATAAATGGGCCTCAAAGACTGTAAAGGAATTCAAAAATGCCTGGGACATGCATAAGGCTATGGGACATGCATAAGTCTATGGGACATGCATAAGGCTATCCTAATAAAACAGTAACAGTAATATGGGTAAACTGGATGGTACATGCATAAGGCTATCCTACGGAAAAAGTAACATGTAATATGTGTAGACGTGATGGGACATACATAAGGCTATACTAAGTAATAAGTAACATGTAATATGTGTAGACTTGATGGGACATACATAAGGATATACTAAGTAATAAGTAACATGTAATATGGGTAGACTTGATGGGACATACATAAGGCTATACTAAGTAATAAGTAACATGTAATATGTGTAGACTTGATGGGACATGCATAAGGCTATACTAAGTAATAAGTAACATGTAATATGTGTAGACTTGATGGGACATACATAAGGCTATACTAAGTAATAAGTAACATGTAATATGTGTAGACTTGATGGGACATGCATAAGGTTATACTAACTAATAAGTAACATGTAATATGTGTAGATTTGATGGGACATGCATAAGGCTATACTAAGTAATAAGTAACATGTAATATGTGTAGACTTGATGGGACATACATAAGGCTATACTAAGTAATAAGTAACATGTAATATGTGTAGACTTGATGGGATATGTATAAGGCTATACTAAGTAATAAGTAACATGTAATATGTGTAGACTTGATGGGATATGTATAAGGCTATACTAAGTAATAAGTAACATGTAATATGTGCAGAATTGATGGGACATGTATAAGGCTATACTAAGTAATAAGTAACATGTAATATGTGTAGACTTGATGGGACATACATAAGGCTATACTAAGTAATAAGTAACATGTAATATGTGCAGACTTGATAGGACATGCATAAGGCTATACCAAGTAATAAGTAACATGTAATATGTGTAGACTTGATGTGACATGCATAAGGCTATACTAAGTAATAAGTAACATGTAATATGTGTAGACTTGATGGGACATGCATAAGGCTATCCTACGGAAAAAGTAACATGTAATATGTGTAGACTTGATGGGACATACATAAGGCTATACTAAGTAATAAGTAACATGTAATATGTGCAGACTTGATAGGACATGCATAAGGCTATACCAAGTAATAAGTAACATGTAATATGTGTAGACTTGATGGGACATGCATAAGGCTATACTAAGTAATAAGTAACATGTAATATGTGTAGACTTGATGGGACATACATAAGGCTATACTAAGTAATAAGTAACATGTAATATGTGTAGACTTGATGGGACATGTATAAGGCTATACTAAGTAATAAGTAACATGTAATATGGGTAGACTTGATGTGACATACATAAGGCTATACCAAGTAATAAGTAACATGTAATATGTGTAGACTTGATGGGACATACATAAGGATATACTAAGTAATAAGTAACATGTAATATGTGTAGACTTGATGGGACATACATAAGGATATACTAAGTAATAAGTAACATGTAATATGTGTAGACTTGATGGGACATACATAAGGATATACTAAGTAATAAGTAACATGTAATATGTGTAGACTTGATGGGACATACATAAGGATATACTAAGTAATAAGTAACATGTAATATGTGTAGACTTGATGGGACATGCATAAGGCTATACTAAGTAATAAGTAACATGTAATATGTGTAGATTTGATGGGACATGCATAAGGCTATACTAAGTAATAAGTAACATGTAATATGTGTAGACTTGATGGGACATGCATAAGGCTATACTAAGTAATAAGTAACATGTAATATGTGTAGACTTGATGGGACATGCATAAGGCTATAATAAGTAATAGTAACATGTAATATGTGTAGACTTGATGGGAAATACATAAGGATATACTAAGTAATAAGTAACATGTAATATGGGTAGACTTGATGGGACATGCATAAGGCTATACTAAGTAATAAGTAACATGTAATATGTGTAGACTTGATGGGACATGCATAAGGCTATACTAAGTAATAAGTAACATGTAATATGTGTAGACTTGATGGGACATGCATAAGGCTATACTAAGTAATAAGTAACATGTAATATGTGTAGACTTGATGGGACATACATAAGGCTATCCTAAGTAATAAGTAACATGTAATATGTGTAGACTTGATGGGACATACATAAGGCTATACTAAGTAATAAGTAACATGTAATATGTGTAGACTTGATGGGACATGCATAAGGCTATCCTAAGTAATAAGTAACATGTAATATGTGTAGACTTGATGGGACATACATAAGGATATACTAAGTAATAAGTAACATGTAATATGGGTAGACTTGATGGGACATGCATAAGGCTATACTAAGTAATAAGTAACATGTAATATGTGTAGACTTGATGGGACATGCATAAGGCTATACTAAGTAATAAGTAACATGTAATATGTGTAGACTTGATGGGACATGCATAAGGCTATACTAAGTAATAAGTAACATGTAATATGTGTAGACGTGATGGGACATACATAAGGCTATACTAAGTAATAAGTAACATGTAATATGTGTAGACTTGATGGGACATGCATAAGGCTATACTAAGTAATAAGTAACATGTAATATGTGTAGACTTGATGGGACATGCATAAGGCTATACTAAGTAATAAGTAACATGTAATATGTGTAGACTTGATGGGACATGCATAAGGCTATACTAAGTAATAAGTAACATGTAATATGTGTAGACTTGATGGGACATACATAAGGCTATCCTAAGTAATAAGTAACATGTAATATGTGTAGACTTGATGGGACATACATAAGGCTATACTAAGTAATAAGTAACATGTAATATGTGTAGACTTGATGGGACATGCATAAGGCTATCCTAAGTAATAAGTAACATGTAATATGTGTAGACTTGATGGGACATGCATAAGGCTATACTAAGTAATAAGTAACATGTAATATGTGTAGACGTGATGGGACATGTATAAGGCTATACTAAGTAATAATTAATATGTAATATGTGTAAACTTGATGTGACATACATAAGGATATCCTACGGAAAAAGTAACATGTAATATGTGTAGACTTGATGGGACATGCATAAGGCTATACTAAGTAATAAGTAACATGTAATATGTGTAGACTTGATGGGACATGCATAAGGCTATACTAAGTAATAAGTAACATGTAATATGTGTAGACTTGATGTGACATACATAAGGCTATCCTAAGTAATAAGTAACATGTAATATGTGTAGACTTGATGTGACATACATAAGGCTATCCTAAGTAATAAGTAACATGTAATATGTGTAGACTTGATGGGACATGCATAAGGCTATACTAAGTAATAAGTAACATGTAATATGTGTAGACTTGATGTGACATGCATAAGGCTATCCTAAGTAATAAGTAACATGTAATATGTGTAGACTTGATGTGACATACATAAGGCTATCCTAAGTAATAAGTAACATGTAATATGTGTAGACTTGATGGGACATGCATAAGGCTATACTAAGTAATAAGTAACATGTAATATGTGTAGACTTGATGGGACATGCATAAGGATATACTAAGTAATAAGTAACATGATGTAATATGTGTAGGCTTGATGGGACATGCATAAGGCTATCCTAAGTAATAAGTAACAGGTAATATGTGTAGGCTTGATGGGACATGCATAAGGCTATCCTAAGTAATAAGTAACATGTAATATGTGTAGACTTGATGTGACATACATAAGGCTATCCTAAGTAATAAGTAACATGTAATATGTGTAGACTTGATGTGACATACATAAGGCTATCCTAAGCAATGAGTAACTTATAATATGTGTAGACTTGATGGGACATGCATAAGGCTATACTAAGTAATAAGTAACATGTAATATGTGTAGACTTGATGTGACATACATAAGGCTATCCTAAGTAATAAGTAACAGGTAATATGTGTAGGCTTGATGGGACATGCATAAGGCTATACTAAGTAATAAGTAACATGTAATATGTGTAGACTTGATGTGACATACATAAGGCTATCCTAAGTAATAAGTAACATGTAATATGTGTAGACTTGATGTGACATACATAAGGCTATCCTAAGCAATGAGTAACATATAATATGTGTAGACTTGATGGGACATGCATAAGGCTATACTAAGTAATAAGTAACATGTAATATGTGTAGACTTGATGTGACATACATAAGGCTATCCTAAGTAATAAGTAACAGGTAATATGTGTAGGCTTGATGGGACATGCATAAGGCTATACTAAGTAATAAGTAACATGTAATATGATTAGACTTGATGGGACATGCATAAGGCTATCCTAAGTAATAAGTAACATGTAATATGTATAGACTTGATGGGACATGCATAAGGCTATACTAAGTAATAAGTAACATGTAATATGTGTAGACTTGATGGGACATGTATAAGGCTATCCTAAGTAATAAGTAACATGTAATATGTGTAGACTTGATGTGACATACATAAGGCTATCCTAAGTAATAAGTAACATGTAATATGTGTAGACTTGATAGGACATGCATAAGGCTATCCTAAGTAATAAGTAACATGTAATATGTGTAGACTTGATGGGACATGCATAAGGCTATACTAAGTAATAAGTAACATGTAATATGTGTAGACTTGATGGGACATGCATAAGGCTATCCTAAGTAATAAGTAACATGCAATATGTGTAGACTTGATGGGACATGCATAAGGCTATACTAAGTAATAAGTAACATGCAATATGTGTAGACTTGATGGGACATGCATAAGGCTATACTAAGTAATAAGTAACATGTAATATGTGTAGACTTGATGGGACATGCATAAGGCTATACTAAGTAATAAGTAACATGCAATATGTGTAGACTTGATGGGACATGCATAAGGTTATACTAAGTAATAAGTAAAATGTAATATGTGTAGACTTGATGGGACATGCATAAGGCTATCCTAAGTAATAAGTAACATGTAATATGTGTAGACTTGATGTGACATACATAAGGCTATCCTAAGTAATAAGTAACATGTAATATGTGTAGACTTGATGGGACATGCATAAGGCTATACTAAGTAATAAGTAACATGTAATATGTGTAGACTTGATGTGACATGCATAAGGCTATCCTAAGTAATAAGTAACATGTAATATGTGTAGACTTGATGGGACATACATAAGGCTATACTAAGTAATAAGTAACATGTAATATGTGCAGACTTGATAGGACATGCATAAGGCTATACCAAGTAATAAGTAACATGTAATATGTGTAGACTTGATGGGACATACATAAGGCTATACTAAGTAATAAGTAACATGTAATATGTGTAGACTTGATGGGACATGTATAAGGCTATACTAAGTAATAAGTAACATGTAATATGGGTAGACTTGATGTGACATACATAAGGCTATACCAAGTAATAAGTAACATGTAATATGTGTAGACTTGATGGGACATACATAAGGCTATACTAAGTAATAAGTAACATGTAATATGTGTAGACTTGATGGGACATACATAAGGATATACTAAGTAATAAGTAACATGTAATATGTGTAGACTTGATGGGACATACATAAGGATATACTAAGTAATAAGTAACATGTAATATGTGTAGACTTGATGGGACATACATAAGGATATACTAAGTAATAAGTAACATGTAATATGTGTAGACTTGATGGGACATGCATAAGGCTATACTAAGTAATAAGTAACATGTAATATGTGTAGACTTGATGGGACATGCATAAGGCTATACTAAGTAATAAGTAACATGTAATATGTGTAGACTTGATGGGACATGCATAAGGCTATACTAAGTAATAAGTAACATGTAATATGTGTAGACTTGATGGGACATGCATAAGGCTATAATAAGTAATAAGTAACATGTAATATGTGTAGACTTGATGGGAAATACATAAGGATATACTAAGTAATAAGTAACATGTAATATGGGTAGACTTGATGGGACATGCATAAGGCTATACTAAGTAATAAGTAACATGTAATATGTGTAGACTTGATGGGACATGCATAAGGCTATACTAAGTAATAAGTAACATGTAATATGTGTAGACTTGATGGGACATACATAAGGCTATCCTAAGTAATAAGTAACATGTAATATGTGTAGACTTGATGGGACATACATAAGGCTATACTAAGTAATAAGTAACATGTAATATGTGTAGACTTGATGGGACATGCATAAGGCTATCCTAAGTAATAAGTAACATGTAATATGTGTAGACTTGATGGGACATACATAAGGATATACTAAGTAATAAGTAACATGTAATATGGGTAGACTTGATGGGACATGCATAAGGCTATACTAAGTAATAAGTAACATGTAATATGTGTAGACTTGATGGGACATGCATAAGGCTATACTAAGTAATAAGTAACATGTAATATGTGTAGACTTGATGGGACATGCATAAGGCTATACTAAGTAATAAGTAACATGTAATATGTGTAGACGTGATGGGACATACATAAGGCTATACTAAGTAATAAGTAACATGTAATATGTGTAGACTTGATGGGACATGCATAAGGCTATACTAAGTAATAAGTAACATGTAATATGTGTAGACTTGATGGGACATGCATAAGGCTATACTAAGTAATAAGTAACATGTAATATGTGTAGACTTGATGGGACATGCATAAGGCTATACTAAGTAATAAGTAACATGTAATATGTGTAGACTTGATGGGACATACATAAGGCTATCCTAAGTAATAAGTAACATGTAATATGTGTAGACTTGATGGGACATACATAAGGCTATACTAAGTAATAAGTAACATGTAATATGTGTAGACTTGATGGGACATGCATAAGGCTATCCTAAGTAATAAGTAACATGTAATATGTGTAGACTTGATGGGACATGCATAAGGCTATACTAAGTAATAAGTAACATGTAATATGTGTAGACGTGATGGGACATGTATAAGGCTATACTAAGTAATAATTAATATGTAATATGTGTAAACTTGATGTGACATACATAAGGCTATCCTACGGAAAAAGTAACATGTAATATGATTAGACTTGATGGGACATGCATAAGGCTATCCTAAGTAATAAGTAACATGTAATATGTATAGACTTGATGGGACATGCATAAGGCTATACTAAGTAATAAGTAACATGTAATATGTGTAGACTTGATGGGACATGTATAAGGCTATCCTAAGTAATAAGTAACATGTAATATGTGTAGACTTGATGTGACATACATAAGGCTATCCTAAGTAATAAGTAACATGTAATATGTGTAGACTTGATAGGACATGCATAAGGCTATCCTAAGTAATAAGTAACATGTAATATGTGTAGACTTGATGGGACATGCATAAGGCTATACTAAGTAATAAGTAACATGTAATATGTATAGACTTGATGGGACATGCATAAGGCTATCCTAAGTAATAAGTAACATGCAATATGTGTAGACTTGATGGGACATGCATAAGGCTATACTAAGTAATAAGTAACATGCAATATGTGTAGACTTGATGGGACATGCATAAGGCTATCCTAAGTAATAAGTAACATGCAATATGTGTAGACTTGATGGGACATGCATAAGGCTATACTAAGTAATAAGTAACATGCAATATGTGTAGACTTGATGGGACATGCATAAGGTTATACTAAGTAATAAGTAAAATGTAATATGTGTAGACTTGATGGGACATGCATAAGGCTATCCTAAGTAATAAGTAACATGTAATATGTGTAGACTTGATGTGACATACATAAGGCTATCCTAAGTAATAAGTAACATGTAATATGTGTAGACTTGATGGGACATGCATAAGGCTATACTAAGTAATAAGTAACATGTAATATGTGTAGACTTGATGTGACATGCATAAGGCTATCCTAAGTAATAAGTAACATGTAATATGTGTAGACTTGATGTGACATACATAAGGCTATCCTAAGTAATAAGTAACATGTAATATGTGTAGACTTGATGGGACATGCATAAGGCTATCCTAAGTAATAAGTAACAGGTAATATGTGTAGGCTTGATGGGACATGCATAAGGCTATCCTAAGTAATAAGTAACATGTAATATGTGTAGACTTGATGTGACATACATAAGGCTATCCTAAGTAATAAGTAACATGTAATATGTGTAGACTTGATGTGACATACATAAGGCTATCCTAAGCAATGAGTAACTTATAATATGTGTAGACTTGATGGGACATGCATAAGGCTATACTAAGTAATAAGTAACATGTAATATGTGTAGACTTGATGTGACATACATAAGGCTATCCTAAGTAATAAGTAACAGGTAATATGTGTAGGCTTGATGGGACATGCATAAGGCTATACTAAGTAATAAGTAACATGTAATATGTGTAGACTTGATGTGACATACATAAGGCTATCCTAAGTAATAAGTAACATGTAATATGTGTAGACTTGATGTGACATACATAAGGCTATCCTAAGCAATGAGTAACATATAATATGTGTAGACTTGATGGGACATGCATAAGGCTATACTAAGTAATAAGTAACATGTAATATGTGTAGACTTGATGTGACATACATAAGGCTATCCTAAGTAATAAGTAACAGGTAATATGTGTAGGCTTGATGGGACATGCATAAGGCTATACTAAGTAATAAGTAACATGTAATATGATTAGACTTGATGGGACATGCATAAGGCTATCCTAAGTAATAAGTAACATGTAATATGTATAGACTTGATGGGACATGCATAAGGCTATACTAAGTAATAAGTAACATGTAATATGTGTAGACTTGATGGGACATGTATAAGGCTATCCTAAGTAATAAGTAACATGTAATATGTGTAGACTTGATGTGACATACATAAGGCTATCCTAAGTAATAAGTAACATGTAATATGTGTAGACTTGATAGGACATGCATAAGGCTATCCTAAGTAATAAGTAACATGTAATATGTGTAGACTTGATGGGACATGCATAAGGCTATACTAAGTAATAAGTAACATGTAATATGTATAGACTTGATGGGACATGCATAAGGCTATCCTAAGTAATAAGTAACATGCAATATGTGTAGACTTGATGGGACATGCATAAGGCTATACTAAGTAATAAGTAACATGCAATATGTGTAGACTTGATGGGACATGCATAAGGCTATACTAAGTAATAAGTAACATGCAATATGTGTAGACTTGATGGGACATGCATAAGGCTATACTAAGTAATAAGTAACATGCAATATGTGTAGACTTGATGGGACATGCATAAGGTTATACTAAGTAATAAGTAAAATGTAATATGTGTAGACTTGATGGGACATGCATAAGGCTATCCTAAGTAATAAGTAACATGTAATATGTGTAGACTTGATGTGACATACATAAGGCTATCCTAAGTAATAAGTAACATGTAATATGTGTAGACTTGATGGGACATGCATAAGGCTATACTAAGTAATAAGTAACATGTAATATGTGTAGACTTGATGTGACATGCATAAGGCTATCCTAAGTAATAAGTAACATGTAATATGTGTAGACTTGATGGGACATACATAAGGCTATACTAAGTAATAAGTAACATGTAATATGTGCAGACTTGATAGGACATGCATAAGGCTATACCAAGTAATAAGTAACATGTAATATGTGTAGACTTGATGGGACATACATAAGGCTATACTAAGTAATAAGTAACATGTAATATGTGTAGACTTGATGGGACATGTATAAGGCTATACTAAGTAATAAGTAACATGTAATATGGGTAGACTTGATGTGACATACATAAGGCTATACCAAGTAATAAGTAACATGTAATATGTGTAGACTTGATGGGACATACATAAGGTTATACTAAGTAATAAGTAACATGTAATATGTGTAGACTTGATGGGACATACATAAGGATATACTAAGTAATAAGTAACATGTAATATGTGTAGACTTGATGGGACATACATAAGGATATACTAAGTAATAAGTAACATGTAATATGTGTAGACTTGATGGGACATACATAAGGATATACTAAGTAATAAGTAACATGTAATATGTGTAGACTTGATGGGACATGCATAAGGCTATACTAAGTAATAAGTAACATGTAATATGTGTAGACTTGATGGGACATGCATAAGGCTATACTAAGTAATAAGTAACATGTAATATGTGTAGACTTGATGGGACATGCATAAGGCTATACTAAGTAATAAGTAACATGTAATATGTGTAGACTTGATGGGACATGCATAAGGCTATAATAAGTAATAAGTAACATGTAATATGTGTAGACTTGATGGGAAATACATAAGGATATACTAAGTAATAAGTAACATGTAATATGGGTAGACTTGATGGGACATGCATAAGGCTATACTAAGTAATAAGTAACATGTAATATGTGTAGACTTGATGGGACATGCATAAGGCTATACTAAGTAATAAGTAACATGTAATATGTGTAGACTTGATGGGACATACATAAGGCTATCCTAAGTAATAAGTAACATGTAATATGTGTAGACTTGATGGGACATACATAAGGCTATACTAAGTAATAAGTAACATGTAATATGTGTAGACTTGATGGGACATGCATAAGGCTATCCTAAGTAATAAGTAACATGTAATATGTGTAGACTTGATGGGACATACATAAGGATATACTAAGTAATAAGTAACATGTAATATGGGTAGACTTGATGGGACATGCATAAGGCTATACTAAGTAATAAGTAACATGTAATATGTGTAGACTTGATGGGACATGCATAAGGCTATACTAAGTAATAAGTAACATGTAATATGTGTAGACTTGATGGGACATGCATAAGGCTATACTAAGTAATAAGTAACATGTAATATGTGTAGACGTGATGGGACATACATAAGGCTATACTAAGTAATAAGTAACATGTAATATGTGTAGACTTGATGGGACATGCATAAGGCTATACTAAGTAATAAGTAACATGTAATATGTGTAGACTTGATGGGACATGCATAAGGCTATACTAAGTAATAAGTAACATGTAATATGTGTAGACTTGATGGGACATGCATAAGGCTATACTAAGTAATAAGTAACATGTAATATGTGTAGACTTGATGGGACATACATAAGGCTATCCTAAGTAATAAGTAACATGTAATATGTGTAGACTTGATGGGACATACATAAGGCTATACTAAGTAATAAGTAACATGTAATATGTGTAGACTTGATGGGACATGCATAAGGCTATCCTAAGTAATAAGTAACATGTAATATGTGTAGACTTGATGGGACATGCATAAGGCTATACTAAGTAATAAGTAACATGTAATATGTGTAGACGTGATGGGACATGTATAAGGCTATACTAAGTAATAATTAATATGTAATATGTGTAAACTTGATGTGACATACATAAGGCTATCCTACGGAAAAAGTAACATGTAATATGATTAGACTTGATGGGACATGCATAAGGCTATCCTAAGTAATAAGTAACATGTAATATGTATAGACTTGATGGGACATGCATAAGGCTATACTAAGTAATAAGTAACATGTAATATGTGTAGACTTGATGGGACATGTATAAGGCTATCCTAAGTAATAAGTAACATGTAATATGTGTAGACTTGATGTGACATACATAAGGCTATCCTAAGTAATAAGTAACATGTAATATGTGTAGACTTGATAGGACATGCATAAGGCTATCCTAAGTAATAAGTAACATGTAATATGTGTAGACTTGATGGGACATGCATAAGGCTATACTAAGTAATAAGTAACATGTAATATGTATAGACTTGATGGGACATGCATAAGGCTATCCTAAGTAATAAGTAACATGCAATATGTGTAGACTTGATGGGACATGCATAAGGCTATACTAAGTAATAAGTAACATGCAATATGTGTAGACTTGATGGGACATGCATAAGGCTATCCTAAGTAATAAGTAACATGCAATATGTGTAGACTTGATGGGACATGCATAAGGCTATACTAAGTAATAAGTAACATGCAATATGTGTAGACTTGATGGGACATGCATAAGGTTATACTAAGTAATAAGTAAAATGTAATATGTGTAGACTTGATGGGACATGCATAAGGCTATCCTAAGTAATAAGTAACATGTAATATGTGTAGACTTGATGTGACATACATAAGGCTATCCTAAGTAATACGTAACATGTAATATGTGTAGACTTGATGGGACATGCATAAGGCTATACTAAGTAATAAGTAACATGTAATATGTGTAGACTTGATGTGACATGCATAAGGCTATCCTAAGTAATAAGTAACATGTAATATGTGTAGACTTGATGTGACATACATAAGGCTATCCTAAGTAATAAGTAACATGTAATATGTGTAGACTTGATGGGACATGCATAAGGCTATACTAAGTAATAAGTAACATGTAATATGTGTAGACTTGATGGGACATGCATAAGGATATACTAAGTAATAAGTAACATGATGTAATATGTGTAGGCTTGATGGGACATGCATAAGGCTATCCTAAGTAATAAGTAACAGGTAATATGTGTAGGCTTGATGGGACATGCATAAGGCTATACTAAGTAATAAGTAACATGTAATATGATTAGACTTGATGGGACATGCATAAGGCTATCCTAAGTAATAAGTAACATGTAATATGTGTAGACTTGATGTGACATACATAAGGCTATCCTAAGTAATAAGTAACATGTAATATGTGTAGACTTGATGTGACAAACATAAGGCTATCCTAAGCAATGAGTAATTTATAATATGTGTAGACTTGATGGGACATGCATAAGGCTATACTAAGTAATAAGTAACATGTAATATGTGTAGACTTGATGTGACATACATAAGGCTATCCTAAGTAATAAGTAACAGGTAATATGTGTAGGCTTGATGGGACATGCATAAGGCTATACTAAGTAATAAGTAACATGTAATATGTGTAGACTTGATGTGACATACATAAGGCTATCCTAAGTAATAAGTAACATGTAATATGTGTAGACTTGATGTGACATACATAAGGCTATCCTAAGCAATGAGTAACATATAATATGTGTAGACTTGATGGGACATGCATAAGGCTATACTAAGTAATAAGTAACATGTAATATGTGTAGACTTGATGTGACATACATAAGGCTATCCTAAGTAATAAGTAACAGGTAATATGTGTAGGCTTGATGGGACATGCATAAGGCTATACTAAGTAATAAGTAACATGTAATATGATTAGACTTGATGGGACATGCATAAGGCTATCCTAAGTAATAAGTAACATGTAATATGTATAGACTTGATGGGACATGCATAAGGCTATACTAAGTAATAAGTAACATGTAATATGTGTAGACTTGATGGGACATGTATAAGGCTATCCTAAGTAATAAGTAACATGTAATATGTGTAGACTTGATGTGACATACATAAGGCTATCCTAAGTAATAAGTAACATGTAATATGTGTAGACTTGATAGGACATGCATAAGGCTATCCTAAGTAATAAGTAACATGTAATATGTGTAGACTTGATGGGACATGCATAAGGCTATACTAAGTAATAAGTAACATGTAATATGTATAGACTTGATGGGACATGCATAAGGCTATCCTAAGTAATAAGTAACATGCAATATGTGTAGACTTGATGGGACATGCATAAGGCTATACTAAGTAATAAGTAACATGCAATATGTGTAGACTTGATGTGACATACATAAGGCTATCCTAAGTAATAAGTAACATGTAATATGTGTAGACTTGATGTGACATACATAAGGCTATCCTAAGCAATGAGTAACATATAATATGTGTAGACTTGATGGGACATGCATAAGGCTATACTAAGTAATAAGTAACATGTAATAGGTGTAGACTTGATGTGACATACATAAGGCTATCCTAAGTAATAAGTAACAGGTAATATGTGTAGGCTTGATGGGACATGCATAAGGCTATACTAAGTAATAAGTAACATGTAATATGATTAGACTTGATGGGACATGCATAAGGCTATCCTAAGTAATAAGTAACATGTAATATGTATAGACTTGATGGGACATGCATAAGGCTATACTAAGTAATAAGTAACATGTAATATGTGTAGACTTGATGGGACATGTATAAGGCTATCCTAAGTAATAAGTAACATGTAATATGTGTAGACTTGATGTGACATACATAAGGCTATCCTAAGTAATAAGTAACATGTAATATGTGTAGACTTGATAGGACATGCATAAGGCTATCCTAAGTAATAAGTAACATGTAATATGTGTAGACTTGATGGGACATGCATAAGGCTATACTAAGTAATAAGTAACATGTAATATGTATAGACTTGATGGGACATGCATAAGGCTATCCTAAGTAATAAGTAACATGCAATATGTGTAGACTTGATGGGACATGCATAAGGCTATACTAAGTAATAAGTAACATGCAATATGTGTAGACTTGATGGGACATGCATAAGGCTATCCTAAGTAATAAGTAACATGCAATATGTGTAGACTTGATGGGACATGCATAAGGCTATACTAAGTAATAAGTAACATGCAATATGTGTAGACTTGATGGGACATGCATAAGGTTATACTAAGTAATAAGTAAAATGTAATATGTGTAGACTTGATGGGACATGCATAAGGCTATACTAAGTAATAAGTAACATGTAATATGTGTAGACGTGATGGGACATACATAAGGCTATACTAAGTAATGTTACATGTAATATGTGTAGACGATGGGACATGTATAAGGCTATACTAAGTAATAAGTAACATGCAATATGTGTAGACTTGATGGGACATGCATTAGGCTATCCTAAGTAATAAGTAACATGTAATATGTGTAGACTTGATGGGACATGCATAAGGCTATACTAAGTAATAAGTAACATGTAATATGTGTAGACTTGATGGGACATGCATAAGGCTATACTAAGTAATAAGTAACATGTAATATGTGTAGACTTGATGGGACATGCATAAGGCTATACTAAGTAATAAGTAACATGTAATATGTGTAGACTTGATGGGACATGCATAAGGCTATACTAAGTAATAAGTAACATGTAATATGTGTAGACTTGATGGGACATGCATAAGGCTATACTAAGTAATAAGTAACATGTAATATGTATAGACTTGATGGGACATGCATAAGGCTATCCTAAGGAAACAGTAACATGTAATATGTGTAGACTTGATGGGACATGCATAAGGTTATACTAAGTAATAAGTAACATGTAATATGTGTAGACTTGATGGGACATGCATAAGGCTATCCTAAGTAATAAGTAACATGTAATATGTATAGACTTGATGGGACATGCATAAGGCTTTCCTAAGTAATAAGTAACATGCAATATGTGTAGACTTGATGGGACATGCATAAGGCTATACTAAGTAATAAGTAACATGTAATATGTATAGTCTTGATGGGACATACATAAGGCTATCCTAAGTAATAAGTAACATGTAATATGTATAAACTTGATGGGACATGCATAAGGCTATCCTAAGTAATAAGTAACATGTATTATGTGTAGACTTGATAGGACATGCATAAGGCTATCCTAAGTAGTAAGTAACATGCAATATGTGTAGACTTGATGGGACATGCATAAGGCTATACTAAGTAATAAGTAACATGTAATATGTGTAGACTTGATGGGACATGTATAAGGCTATCCTAAGTAATAAGTAACATGTAATATGTATAGACTTGATGGGACATACATAAGGCTATACTAAGTAATAAGTAACATGTAATATGTATAGACTTGATGGGACATACATAAGGCTATCCTAAGGAAACAGTAACATGTAATATGTGTAGACTTGATGGGAGATACATAAGGCTATCCTAAGGAAACAGTAACATGTAATATGGGTAGACTTGATGGGATATGTATAAGACTATCCTAAGGAAACAGTAACATGTAATATGTATAGACTTGATGGGACATGTATAAGACTATCCTAAGGAAACAGTAAAATGTAATATGTGTAGACTTGATGGGACATGCATAAGAATATCCTAAGGAAACAGTAACATGTAATATGTGTAGACTTGATGGGAGATACATAAGGCTATCCTAAGGAAACAGTAACATGTAATATGGGTAGACTTGATGGGATATGTATAAGGCTATCCTAAGTAATAAGTAACATGTAATATGTTTAGACTTGATGGGATATGTATAAGGCTATCCTAAGTAATAAGTAACATGTAATATGTATAGACTTGATGGGACATACATAAGGCTATACTAAGTAATAAGTAACATGTAATATGTATAGACTTGATGGGACATACATAAGGCTATCCTAAGGAAACAGTAACATGTAATATGTGTAGACTTGATGGGAGATACATAAGGCTATCCTAAGGAAACAGTAACATGTAATATGTATAGACTTGATGGGACATGTATAAGACTATCCTAAGGAAACAGTAAAATGTAATATGTGTAGACTTGATGGGACATGCATAAGACTATCCTAAGGAAACAGTAACATGTAATATGTGTAGACTTGATGGGACATGCATAAGACTATCCTAAGGAAACAGTAACATGTAATATGTAAAGACTTGATGGGACATACATAAGGCTATCCTAAGTAATAAGTAACATGTAATATATGTAGACTTGATGGGACATGCATAAGACTATCCAAGGGAACAGTAACATGTAATATGTGTAGACTTGATGGGACATACATAAGGCTATCAGAAGTAATAAGTAACATGTAATATATGTAGACTTGATGGGACATACATAAGGCTATCCTAAGGAAACCATAACATGTAATATGTATAGACTTGATGAGACATGCACAAGGCTATCCTAAGGAAACAGTAATATGTATAGACTTGATGGGACATGTATAAGACTATCCTAAGGAAACAGTAACATGTAATATGTGTAGACTTGATGGGACATGTATAAGGCTATACTAAGGAAACAGTAACATGTAATATGTATAGACTTGATAGGACATACATAAGGCTATCCTAAGGAAACAGTAACATGTAATATGTATAGACTTGATGGGACATGTATAAGACTATCCTAAGGAAACTGTAACATGTAATATGTGTAGACTTGATGGGACATGTATAAGGCTATCCTATGGAAACAGTAACATGTAATATGTGTAGACTTGATGGGACATGTATAAGGCTATCCTAAGGAAACAGTAACATGTAATATGTATAGGCTTGATGGGACATGTATAAGGCTCTCCTAATAAAACAGTAACAGTAATATGGGTAGACTGGATGGTACATGCATAAGGCTATCCTATGGAAAAAGGTACATGTAATATGTGTAGACTTGATGGGACATGTATAAGGCTATCTTAAGGAAACAGTAACATGTAATATGTGTAGACTTGATGAGACATATATAAGGCTATCCTAAGAAAACAGTAATGTAATATGTGTAGACTTGATGGGACATGTATAAGGCTATCCTAAGAAAACAGTAACATGTAATATGTGTAGACTTGATGGGACATACATAAGGTTATCCTAAGGAAACAGTAACATGTAATATGTGTAAACTTGATGGGACATACATAAGGCTAATTTAAGGAAAAAGTAACATGTAATATGTGCAGACTTGATGGGACATGTATAAGGCTATCCTAAGTAATAAGTAACATGTAATATGTATAGACTTGATGGGACATGTATAAGACTGTCCTAAGGAAACAGTAACTTGTAATATGTGTAGACTTGATGGGACATGTATAAGGCTATCCTAAGGAAACAGTAACATGTAATATGCGTAGACTTGATGGGACATGCATAAGGCTATCCTAATAAAACAGTAACATGTAATATGAGTAGACTTTATGGGACATGTATAAGGCTCTCCTAATAAAACAGTAACATATAATATGTATAGACTTGATGGGATATGTATAAGGCTATCCTAAGGAAACAGTAACATTTAATATGTATAGACTTGATGGGATATGTATAAGGCTATCCTAAGGAAACAGTAACATGTAATATGTGTAGACTTGATGGGACATGCATAAGACTATCCTAAGGAAACACTAACATGTAATATGTGTAGACTTGATGGGACATGCATAAGACTATCCTAAGGAAACAGTAACATGTAATATGTAAAGACTTGATGGGACATACATAAGGCTATCCTAAGTAATAAGTAACATGTAATATATGTAGACTTGATGGGACATGCATAAGACTATCCTAAGGGAACAGTAACATGTAATATGTGTAGACTTGATGGGACATACATAAGGCTATCATAAGTAATAAGTAACATGTAATATGTGTAGACTTGATGGGACATACATAAGGCTATACTAAGTAATAAGTAACATGTAATATGTGTAGACTTGATGGGACATGTATAAGGCTATACTAAGGAAACAGTAACATGTAATATGTATAGACTTGATAGGACATACATAAGGCTATCCTAAGGAAACAGTAACATGTAATATGTATAGACTTGATGGGACATGTATAAGACTATCCTAAGGAAACAGTAACATGTAAAATGTGTAGACTTGATGGGACATGTATAAGGCTATCCTAAGGAAACAGTAACATGTAATATGTGTAGACTTGATGGGACATGTATAAGGCTATCCTAAGGAAACAGTAACATGTAATATGTATAGACTTGATAGGACATGTATAAGACTATCCTAAGGAAACAGTAACATGTAATATGTGTAGACTTGATGGGACATGTATAAGGCTATCCTAAGGAAACAGTAACATGTAATATGTATAGGCTTGATGGGACATGTATAAGGCTCTCCTAATAAAACAGTAACAGTAATATGGGTAGACTGGATGGTACATGCATAAGGCTATCCTACGGAAAAAGTAACATGTAATATGTGTAGACTTGATGGGACATGTATAAGGCTATCTTAAGGAAACAGTAACATGTAATATGTGTAGACTTGATGAGACATATATAAGGCTATCCTAAGAAAACAGTAACGTAATATGTGTAGACTTGATGGGACATGTATAAGGCTATCATAAGAAAACAGTAAAATGTAATATGTGTAGACTTGATGGGACATGTATAAGGCTATCCTAAGAAAACAGTAACATGTAATATGTGTAGACTTGATGGGACATACATAAGGTTATCCTAAGGAAACAGTAACATATAATATGTGTAAACTTGATGGGACATACATAAGGCTATCCTAAGGAAAAAGTAAAATGTAATATGTGCAGACTTGATGGGACATGTATAAGGCTATCCTAAGTAATAAGTAACATGTAATATGTATAGACTTGATGGGACATGTATAAGACTGTCCTAAGGAAACAGTAACTTGTAATATGTGTAGACTTGATGGGGCATGTATAAGGCTATCCTAATAAAACAGTAACATGTAATATGAGTAGACTTTATGGGACATGTATAAGGCTCTCCTAATAAAACAGTAACATATAATATGTATAGACTTGATGGGATATGTATAAGGCTATCCTAAGGAAACAGTAACATTTAATATGTATAGACTTGATGGGATATGTATAAGGCTATCCTAAGGAAACAGTAACATGTAATATGTGTAGACTTGATGGGACATGTATAAGGCTATCCTAAGGAAACCATAACATGTAATATGTATAGACTTGATGAGACATGCACAAGGCTATCCTAAGGAAACAGTAATATGTATAGACTTGATGGGACATGTATAAGACTATCCTAAGGAAACAGTAACATGTAAAATGTGTAGACTCGATGGGACATGTATAAGGCTATCCTAAGTAATAAGTAACATGTAATATGTGTAGACTTGATGGGACATGTATAAGGCTATACTAAGGAAACAGTAACATGTAATATGTATAGACTTGATAGGACATACATAAGGCTATCCTAAGGAAACAGTAACATGTAATATGTATAGACTTGATGGGACATGTATAAGACTATCCTAAGGAAACAGTAACATGTAATATGTATAGACTTGATGGGACATGTATAAGGCTATCCTAAGGAAACAGTAACATGTAATATGTATAGGCTTGATGCGACATGTATAAGGCTCTCCTAATAAAACAGTAACAGTAATATGGGTAGACTGGATGGTACATGCATAAGGCTATCCTATGGAAAAAGGTACATGTAATATGTGTAGACTTGATGGGACATGTATAAGGCTATCTTAAGGAAACAGTAACATGTAATATGTGTAGACTTGATGAGACATATATAAGGCTATCCTAAGAAAACAGTAATGTAATATGTGTAGACTTGATGGGACATGTATAAGGCTATCCTAAGAAAACAGTAACATGTAATATGTGTAGACTTGATGGGACATACATAAGGTTATCCTAAGGAAACAGTAACATGTAATATGTGTAAACTTGATGGGACATACATAAGGCTAATTTAAGGAAAAAGTAACATGTAATATGTGCAGACTTGATGGGACATGTATAAGGCTATCCTAAGTAATAAGTAACATGTAATATGTATAGACTTGATGGGACATGTATAAGACTGTCCTAAGGAAACAGTAACTTGTAATATGTGTAGACTTGATGGGACATGTATAAGGCTATCCTAAGGAAACAGTAACATGTAATATGCGTAGACTTGATGGGACATGCATAAGGCTATCCTAATAAAACAGTAACATGTAATATGAGTAGACTTTATGGGACATGTATAAGGCTCTCCTAATAAAACAGTAACATATAATATGTATAGACTTGATGGGATATGTATAAGGCTATCCTAAGGAAACAGTAACATTTAATATGTATAGACTTGATGGGATATGTATAAGGCTATCCTAAGGAAACAGTAACATGTAATATGTGTAGACTTGATGGGACATGCATAAGACTATCCTAAGGAAACACTAACATGTAATATGTGTAGACTTGATGGGACATGCATAAGACTATCCTAAGGAAACAGTAACATGTAATATGTAAAGACTTGATGGGACATACATAAGGCTATCCTAAGTAATAAGTAACATGTAATATATGTAGACTTGATGGGACATGCATAAGACTATCCTAAGGGAACAGTAACATGTAATATGTGTAGACTTGATGGGACATACATAAGGCTATCATAAGTAATAAGTAACATGTAATATGTGTAGACTTGATGGGACATACATAAGGCTATACTAAGTAATAAGTAACATGTAATATGTGTAGACTTGATGGGACATGTATAAGGCTATACTAAGGAAACAGTAACATGTACTATGTGTAGACTTGATGGGACATGTATAAGGCTATCCTAAGGAAACAGTAACATGTAATATGTGTAGACTTGATGGGACATGTATAAGGCTATCCTAAGGAAACAGTAACATGTAATATGTATAGACTTGATAGGACATGTATAAGACTATCCTAAGGAAACAGTAACATGTAATATGTGTAGACTTGATGGGACATGTATAAGGCTATCCTAAGGAAACAGTAACATGTAATATGTATAGGCTTGATGGGACATGTATAAGGCTCTCCTAATAAAACAGTAACAGTAATATGGGTAGACTGGATGGTACATGCATAAGGCTATCCTACGGAAAAAGTAACATGTAATATGTGTAGACTTGATGGGACATGTATAAGGCTATCTTAAGGAAACAGTAACATGTAATATGTGTAGACTTGATGAGACATATATAAGGCTATCCTAAGAAAACAGTAACGTAATATGTGTAGACTTGATGGGACATGTATAAGGCTATCATAAGAAAACAGTAAAATGTAATATGTGTAGACTTGATGGGACATGTATAAGGCTATCCTAAGAAAACAGTAACATGTAATATGTGTAGACTTGATGGGACATACATAAGGTTATCCTAAGGAAACAGTAACATGTAATATGTGTAAACTTGATGGGACATACATAAGGCTATCCTAAGGAAAAAGTAAAATGTAATATGTGCAGACTTGATGGGACATGTATAAGGCTATCCTAAGTAATAAGTAACATGTAATATGTATAGACTTGATGGGACATGTATAAGACTATCCTAAGGAAACAGTAACATGTAATATGTATAGACTTGATGGGACATGTATAAGGCTATCCTAAGGAAACAGTAACATGTAATATGTGTAGACTTGATGGGACATGTATAAGGCTATCTTAAGGAAACAGTAACATGTAATATGTGTAGACTTGATGAGACATATATAAGGCTATCCTAAGAAAACAGTAACGTAATATGTGTAGACTTGATGGGACATGTATAAGGCTATCCTAAGAAAACAGTAACATGTAATATGTGTAGACTTGATGGGACATACATAAGGCTATCCTAAGGAAACCGTAACATGTAATATGTATAGACTTGATGAGACATGCACAAGGCTATCCTAATAAAACAGTAACATGTAATATGTATAGACTTGATAGGACATGTATAAGACTATCCTAAGGAAACAGTAACATGTAATATGTATAGACTTGATGGGACATGTATAAGGCTATCCTAAGGAAACCGTAACATGTAATATGTATAGACTTGATGAGACATGCACAAGGCTATCCTAATAAAACAGTAACATGTAATATGTATAGACTTGATAGGACATGTATAAGACTATCCTAAGGAAACAGTAACATGTAATATGTATAGACTTGATGGGACATGTATAAGGCTATCCTAAGGAAACCGTAACATGTAATATGTATAGACTTGATAGGACATGTATAAGGCTTTCCTAATAAAACAGTAACATGTAATATGTATAGACTTGATCGGATATGTATAAGGCTATAGTAAGGAAACAGTAACATGTAATATGTAAAGACTTGATGGGACATGCATAAGGCTATCCTAAGGAAACAGTAACATGTAATATGAGTAGACTTTATGGGACATGTATAAGGCTCTCCTAATAAAACAGTAACATGTAATATGTATAGACTTGATGGGATATGTATAAGGCTATCCTAAGGAAACAGTAACATGTAATATGTATAGACTTGATGGGATATCTATAAGGCTATTCTAAGGAAACAATAACATGTGATATGTGTAGACTTGATGGGACATGTATAAGGCTATCCTAAGGAAACCGTAACATGTAATATGTATAGACTTGATGAGACATGCACAAGGCTATCCTAATAAAACAGTAACATGTAATATGTATAGACTTTATAGGACATGTATAAGACTATCCTAAGGAAACAGTAACATGTAATATGTATAGACTTGATGGGATATGTATAAGGCTATCCTAAGGAAACAGTAACATGTAATATGTATAGACTTGATGGGACATGCATAAGGCTATCCTAAGGAAACCGTAACATGTAATATGTATAGACTTGATGGGACATGTATAAGGCTATCCTAAGGAAACAGTAACATGCAATATGTGTAGACTGGATGGGCCTTTTTGGTTCTTACCTACCTTCAAATTCTATGTTTCTATGAATGCTGGATCTGGTTGGGGGGGCGTTCCTAACAACTTTGACAGTCCCACAGGATCCAATTAGCAATCAGGAGCAGCGACAATCAGTCACTGTAACAGCGAATCATTGGAATCAATGGGTTAGATTTATTATGCTGTGGATGTAGCTGTTTCCGCTGCTCCTTAACTTATCTGGCACCTCTGAGGTGGCGGACCGCAATATTTATTGGAAACGATAGGGATGATTGACACCCCCTGCTAGCAGGCGATTGGCCGTAAATTGTGCAGGAGGCAGCATTGCACAAGCATTTCACTAGAAATGCTTGTGCAATGTTAAATGCCGACAGCAATGCAATGTTAAATGCCAACCGACACTTGATAAATTGACCCCATTGGCTGTAATCACTGTATCTGCTTCATCTCTCCCGCACTGCAATCTGAGGGAGAGAGGACACCAGATCAGTGCTACAATGTGTCTCACAGAACTTGTGTTAACTTTTTTTAAAAGAAAATTATAAAAAAATTACTTTTTTACTGCTGATCACAATCCGCTAGATTACGAGTTGTGCGTTATGAGTGAAAAAGCAGCGTTATGGCTGTTTTTCACTACCGCTGGTATTACAGATGTTGTAGGTATAGGTGTACCGCACACCTTTTTGGCCCCACGCAAGGTAAGTACTGCACTTTTTAAAAAGTCTTTTTTCAATGGGATTTCCACAGCGCCGGTATTACTAGTTTTGCCTGGGAGGTCAAAAAGTGAGCGGTACAGCCTATAACTACAATAACTACAAGATCCGTACAGCCATCTAAAGTCAGTAGTTATGAATTTTACGTTACAAAGCTGTAACATAAAACTCATAACTAAAGTGTTACAAAGTACACTAAACACCCATATAACTACCTCTTTACCCCTAAACCGAGGCCTTCCCGCATCGCAAACACTAAAATAAAATTATTAACCCCTAATCTGCCGCTCCGGACATCGCCACCACTATAATATACATATTAACCCCTAAACTGCTGCACTCCCGCATCACAAACACTAGTTAAATATTATTAACCCCTAATCTGCTGCCCCAATGTCATTGTGACCTACATACACTTATTAACCCCTATTCTGCTGTCCCTAACATTGCCGCAACCTACATTACTGTTATTAACCCCCGCAACCTACATTACTGTTATTAACCCCTAATCTGCTTCCCCCAAAATTGCTGCCACCTAACTACACTTATTAACCCCTAATCTGCTGCCCCCAATGTCGCCGCCACTATACTAAAGTTATTAACTCCTAACCCTAAGTCTAACCCTAACACCCACTAACTTTAACATAATTAAAATAATTCCAAATATAAATTACAATTAATATCTAAATTATTCCTATTTAAAACTAAATAAATACTTACCGTACCTGTAAAATAAAACCTAAGCTAGCTACAATATAACTAATAGTTATATTGTATCTAGCTTATGTTTTATTTTTATTTCACAGCTAAGTTTGTATTTATTTTAACCTGGTAGAATAGTTAGTAAATAGTTATTAACTATTTACTAACTACCTAGTTAAAATAAATACAAATTTACCTGTAAAATAAAACCTAACCTGTCTTACACTAAAACCTAACATTACACTAAAATTAAATAAATTTCATTAATCAAATACAATGAACTAAATTACAAAAAAATAAACACTAAATTACACAAAATAAAAAAAGAAATTATCAAATATATAAACTAATTACTCCTAATCAAATAGCCCTATCAAAATAAAAAAGCCAGGGGGCGGAGCCAACTGTGAAGCCAGACGGTCGCACTTTTCAGCAACTCTATCCCTAAGATATATAAAAAATAAAATTAGCGACTGTCTGTGCTCAAATATTCAACTATCTGACTATCAATGAAGATCTGAAGCCTCGGCTGCTCTTAATGACTTCTTTGAAAGGGAGCATAATCACAACAATAGATCCTTACAACCCTGCTGCATTTAACTCTGAACACACTATCTGCAGCAGCCATCTTGTGGCCTACCCAGCTCCTCCAGTTGTGAGTAAAATTTATCTACAGACTATTACTTTGTAACCCTCAGGCTGAGGAGCCACTATCCTATCTATGAATGGAGGAAGCGGATTGCATTATGGAACAAATACATATCTTCCTGAAGAGGTGTGGAGCTCTGATCGGACACCATTTTCCAACGGAGCCTAAGCAGACAGCAATAACGACCACATCCCACACTGCCCAATCACTCACCCCTGATGTTGCAGAGGTTCATTCTTATTACGAGACAGCTGGAGGACTAGAGGCTGTTCCCGAAACCCTAGGAGCCATGCCTCAGATCAGTATGACCGCACCTAGAGTGCTTAGATCAGCCCTGCTGCACGGCCGCACCGGCAGAACCCTTATGTTGCATAGCGCACATCTCCTCATCATAACAACGAACCCGCATGTCCCACACCATGCCTCAGAGTCTGTCTTACAATCTTCAGTGCAAGATCGTGCTAGCTGGGACCCTGGTGGTGCGGCATACAACATGATACAGCATGAGCCGGTATGCATCTTACCGGCGACAGGCTCTTTAGCCTTCTATAGGTCTAGCAGAGGAACTCAACTACCCTGGCCGTGTGGAGTGGGATAAATGCAAGGCGTTGCCATTGCTGCAGTGCCCCCAACAAAAAGGAACAAACGGAACAATAGCGGTAACTGGGAATAAAGGGACACTATCCTTTACAGTGCAAAGCACATTGACTCTGTTTAGGGACAAACTTTTTTATGCCTGCATTTTTTTTATGATTCTACCCTCACTGCTCAAGCAATAATAATATTGTGGATTATTGCGGTTACACACTAAGCCTGTCCAAATCCTATCAGCATTGACAGTCAGTTTCATAAGTCAACTCAAGCTACCGTATTTTGTTATATCGGTTAGGCTATGTACTACTATTTCTCTTTAGCCTGTTGCAGCAAGAGACATTCTACTGGACAGCTATGCTAGTGAGCTTTGGGATGGCTTATTTAAAATGGGCACTGTTAGGTTTATATACTCACGGAGCATTGTTTATAACAGGTTCATATTATAATTTATAACACAGCCATTTGCAATGCTCTAGAAAGCCCATTTTTGCAATCTTGTTATCTGTTGTCATGTTTTATCTGCTCATTTGTTAACAGCTCTCTATTTTAAATCTAATGTTTCCATTATATTTACTACTGAACCAGACCAAAGGCAGGCTTTACTTACCCTTTGTTATCCTAAATTTACTAGAGATATTTGTAATTGTTCCCCGTGAATGACTGAGGTTACTGTCTGTTAGGGAATTCATGGCGCATATAGATAAGGGCAACTAGCATTCCTCTTCCACATAGTTTGTTTATTAGAGATCTGTGCTGGAGGGTATACTTAGTCATTCTCACATTTCAAAAGTCCTTCATGCCATTATATGCCTTTGTTGTAGGCTTGAAGCAATAGGCTAACAGACATTATGGTCTTACAGTTTACTATGCCTAGAATGTATACTCTAGCATGGCTTTCTTATTAAAACCAGCTGCCTGCGGCCAGGGTGGCTGGATTAAATTATCCCTTGACTGTATCTATTTACTGTGCCTTGCTAATGGGGAGC
Source organism: Bombina bombina (assembly GCF_027579735.1). Classification (NCBI taxonomy): domain Eukaryota; kingdom Metazoa; phylum Chordata; class Amphibia; order Anura; family Bombinatoridae; genus Bombina; species Bombina bombina. The sequence continues at coordinate 24,473,405 of NC_069500.1, read as the reverse complement.
TTTGTTCCAGAATCTAGGCGCATACAGAGCAAGAAAAGTAAATTTCTCCAATCTATGAATACGTACATATAAAATTAGTCTGCTTACACTAATCGCAGCGTATGCTGCTGGCCTGGTGAATTTGTTCGGAATGCATGTAACTGATATCAAGCTAATCTGCACCTTGCATTTAGGTCCATATGCTATCAGCTCACGCTTTCTTAAAAGCTGTGTTGGTTGAATGTACTCCCATTTTCCCTAGTTACTCTGGCTTCCAACACATAAATGACACGTGCTCCTGTTGTATCCCCCCATCCAGGTTCTTGGTTTATACTTAATTCCTTACTTTGTAGACTGTTTAGATAAACATTACAGTTCCTGGTCTTACTAAGATAAATGTTTTTCTATGTGATAAGCTATGTCGGGTGCTTGCATGCTCATTACCCTGGTTCTGGATCGGAGAGGTTGGGGCAACCTATGAATACAATGATTATTTTGAGAACAAGACATTGAGTATTAGTAATAAAGCTCACTTAATATATTCAAATTACCACCTCCCCCCCACCCATATCTATGTATATCTGTTTCCTCTCCTTCTTACAGCATAATCTCTAAAGCCATATAAATAGAAGTTAAGAATCTGTGCTATAGTTTGTTATTTGAGCCTGCTGGGGCAATGATGTGATTTGCAGCATTGCCACGCAACAGCAGTGGATGGGTCTCTAGTGCAGGCTGGACCTGCACCGTTACCCTTATCTCCCTACCCATGGTAATTCACATAAATTCAAATAAATCGCATAAACCTTATTTAACTTACCACCTCCCCCCCTCTTATAATATACCTCCCAATGTTGGAGGGTTATCTATATGGCTTATCTTGCTTATGCCATACCCTACCTATTCATACCTGCTTACTTTACCATATTACCTACACTGCAAACCTATATATTTACTTTATTATTGTTTACCATACCAATTACTAACTACTCTAAACGTACAGGTTCAAAAGTGACCATCGAACTCGCTAATTTCAGTTCATATCATTTCCCTTATCTACTTTAGTAATCTATATAATTTATGAGTAGTCCTGTGGATTCATTATTATTCCAAGTTAACATCCCTCCTGTCCTATGTTGTATGAGTCTTCGGACCTCAGGAACAAAATTGCTGTTAAATTTAAAAAATCGAGGTTTATGACTGAGGTCCAAAAGTGGTCTCCTTGGGTACAACTTCCTTCTTTCGTTTCTTTATTTCCTGTTACTCTTGTTGGCCCAAGAGTAATCCATTGTGTCATATAGAGGGTTCCTGAAAGATCAGCATCCTATCTGTATAATGTTTGCATGTCATGTTAATTGTTGGCTATACGTCTCTTTCATGTTTATTTTATTACTCCTGTAACATTGAAGCCTTTTCTCATGTGACATAAGAATCTGCTTTTATGATCTCTGTATGCCTTTAACTAAACCTCAATAAAAATTACTTTAAAAAAAAAAAAAAAAGCCCACCAAAATAATAAAACCCTTAATAAAACCTAACACTATCCCCCGAAGATCCACTTACAGTTTTGGAACATCCATCCTCATCCAGCTAGGGAAGTCATCATCCATGCGGCAAGAAGTCCTCAACGAAGCCGGGAGAAATCTTCATCCAAGAGGCAAGAAGTCATCATCCAGGCGGGCAGAAGTCTTCATCCAGCCAATGGGATTGATCTTGCATTCTATTGGCTGTTCCAATTAGCCAATATAATCCAAGCTCAATCCTATTTACTGATTAGATCAGCCAAAAGGATTAAAGCTCAATCCTATTTTCTGATTGCATCAGCCAATAGGATTTTTTACCCTTTAATTCCTATTGGCTGATAGAATTCAATCAGCCAATTGGAATTCAATGGATGCCATCTTGGATGATGTCCCTTAAAGGGAACCTTCAGTGTACGGATGGGACCCTATGAAGAGGGTGCTCCATGCCGGATGTTTTGAAAATGGACCTGCTCCGCCCTGGAAGGATGAAGATAGAAAATACCGTCTGGATGAAGATTTCTCCCAGCTTCGTTGTGGACTTCTTGCTGCTTGGATGAAGACTTCTCCCGGCTTAGTTGAGGACTTCTTGCCGCTTGAATGAAGACTTCTCCCGGCTCCGTTGAGGACTTCTTTTCGTGTGGATGAGGACTTTGCCGGCTGGATGAGGATGGATGTCTGGTCTTCCAAAACTGTAAGTTGATCTTTGGGGGTTAGTGTTAGGTTTTATTAAGGGTTTGGGCATGTAAAAGAGCTGAATGCCCCTTTAAGGGCAATGCCCATCCAAATGCCCTTTTCAGGGCAATGGGTAGCTTAGGTTTTTTAGATAGAATTTTATTTGGGGGGGTTGGTTGTGTGGGTGGTGGGTTTAACTGTTGGGGGGATGTTTGTATTTTTATTTGCCAGGTAAAAGAGCTGATATCTTTGGGGAAATGCTCCACAAAAGGCCCTTTTAAGGGCTATTGGCAGTTTAGTTTAGGCTAAGGGTTTTATTATTTTGGGGGGCTTTTTTATTTTGATAAGGCTATTAGATTAGGAGTAATTTGTTTAAATATTTTATTTTGTGTAATTTAGTGTTTATTTTTTTTGTAATTTAGTTAATTGTATTTGATTAATGTAATTTATTTAATTTTAGTGTAATGTTAGGTTTTAGAGTAAGGCAGGTTAGGTTTTATTGTACGGGCAAATTTGTATTTATTTTAACTAGGTAGTTAGTAAATAGTTATTAACTATTTAATAACTACTCTACCTGGTTAAAATAAATACAAACTTACCTGTGAAATAAAACATAAGATAGATACAATATAACTATTAGTTATATTGTAGCTAGCTTACGCCTAGATTTAGAGTTTTGCGGCCAAAGGGGTGCGTTAGCTATGTGTGCTTTTTTTCTCCCGCACTTTTTAAATACTGCTGGTATTTAGAGTTCACAGAATGGCTGGGTTTTCACTGCGTTAGGCTCCAAAAAGGGAGCGTAGAGCATAATTTAACGCCACTGCAAGTCTAGATACCAGCGGTGCTTACGGACGCGGCCAGCTTCAAAAACGTGCTCGTGCACGATATCCCCATAGAAAACAATGGGGCATTTTGAGCTGAAAAAAAACCTAACACCTGCAAAAAAGCAGCGTTCAGCTCTTAACGCAGCCCCATTGTTGTCTATGGGGAAACACTTCCTACGTCTGCACCTAACACTCTAACATGTACCCCAAGTCTAAACACCCCTAACCTTACACTTATTAATCCCTAATCTGCCGCCCCCGCTATCGCTGACACCTGCATATTTTTTTAACCCCTAATCTGCCGCTCCGTAAACCGCCGCTACCTACATTATCTCTGTGTACCCCTAATCTGCTGCCCCTAACACAGCCGACCCCTATATTATATTTATTAACCCCTAATCTGCCCCCCACAACGTCGCCTCCACCTGCCTACACTTATTAACCCCTAATCTGCCGAGCGGACCGCACCGCTACTATAATAAAGTTATTAACCCCTAATCCGCCTCAATAACCCTATAATAAATAGTATTAACCCCTAATCTGCCCTCCCTAACATCGCCGACACCTAACTTCAATTATTAACCCCTAATCTGCCGACCGAATCTCTCCGCTACTGTAATAAATGGATTAACCCCTAAAGCTAAGTCTAACCCTAACACCCCCCTAAATTAAATATAATTTAAATCTAACGAAATAAATTAACTCTTATTAAATAAATTATTCCTATTTAAAGCTAAATACTTACCTGTAAAATAAACCCTAATATAGCTACAATATAAATTATAATTATATTATAGCTATTTTAGGATTTATATTTATTTTACAGGTAACTTTGTATTTATTTTAACCAGGTACAATGGCTATTAAATAGTTAAGAACTATTTAATAGCTAAAATAGTTAAAATAATTACAAAATTACCTGTAAAATAAATCCTAACCTAAGTTACAATTAAACCTAACACTACACTATCAATAAATTAATTAAATAAAATACCTACAATTATCTACAATTAAACCTAACACTACACTATCAATAAATTAATTAAATACAATATCTACAAATAAATACAATTAAATAAACTAACTAAAGTACAAAAAATAAAAAAGAACTAAGTTACAAAAAATAAAAAAATATTTACAAACATTAGAAAAATATTACAACAATTTTAAACTAATTAAACCTACTCTAAGCCCCCTAATAAAATAACAAAGACCCCCAAAATAAAAAAATGCCCTACCCTATTCTAAATTACAAAAGTTCAAAGCTCTTTTACCTTACCAGCCCTAAAAGGGCCCTTTGCGGGGCATGCCCCAAAGAATTCAGCTCTTTTGCCTGTAAAAAAAAACATACAATACCCCCCCCAACATTACAACCCACCACCCACATACCCCTAATCTAACCCAAACCCCCCTTAAATAAACCTAACACTAAGCCCCTGAAGATCTTCCTACCTTGTCTTCACCATGCCAGGTATCACCGATCGTTCCAGGCTCTGAAATCTTCATCCAAGCCCAAGCGGGGGCTAGACATCCATCATCCGACGGCTGAAGAAGTCCAGAAGAGGCTCCAAAGTCTTCATCCTATCCTGGAAGAAGAGTAGATCAGGACCGGCAACCATCTTCTTCCAAGCGGCATCTTCTATCTTCATCCGATGAGGACCGGCTCCATCTTGAAGACCTCAACCGCGGACCCATCTTCTTCTTCCGACGACTTCCCAACGAATGACGGTTCCTTTAAGGGACGTCATCCAAGATGGCGACCCTCGAATTCCGATTGGCTGATAGGATTCTATCAGACAATCGGAATTAAGGTAGGAAAATTCAGCCAACCAGATTGAGCTCGCATTCTATTGGCTGTTCCGATCAGCCAATAGAATGCGAGCTCAATCTGATTGGCTGATCCAATCAGCCAATTGGATTGAACTTGAATCTGATTGGCTGATTCCATCAGCCAATCAGAATATTCCTACCTTAATTCCGATTGGCTGATATAATCCTATCAGCCAATCGGAATTCGAGGGACGCCATCTTGGATGACGTCATTTAAAGGAACCGTCATTCGGCGAGTAGGCGTCGGTTGAAGAGGATGTTCCGCGTCGGCTTGGAAGAAGATGGCTCCGCTCCGCTCCGGAAGAAAGAAGATTGAAGATGCGGCTTGATAGAAGACTTCATCCAGATGATGGACTTCTGACTTCAGCCCGATGATGGAGTTCTTCAGCCGCTGCTTGGATCCAGACTTCAGCCCAAGCATGGACGTCACTCTTAAGCCCCCCGCTTGGGCTTGGATCAAGACTTCGGACCCTCTTCTGGACAGATCGGGACCCGGTGAGGTGAAGACAAGGTAGGGAGATCTTCAGGGGCTTAGTGTTAGGTTTATTTAAGGGGGGTTTGGGTTAGATTAGGGGTATGTGGGTGGTGGGTTGTAATGTTGGGGGGGGGGTATTGTATGTTTTTTTTTTACAGGCAAAAGAGCTGAATTCTTTGGGGCATGCCCCGCAAATGGCCCTTTTCAGGGCTGGTAAGGTAAAAGAGCTTTGAACTTTTGTAATTTAGAATAGGGTAGGGCATTTTTTTATTTTGGGGGTCTTTGTTATTTTATTAGGGGGCTTAGAGTAGGTGTAATTAGTTTAAAATTGTTGTAATTTTTTTCTAATGTTTGTAAATATTTTTTTATTTTTTGTAACTTAGTTCTTTTTTATTTTTTGTACTTTAGTTAGTTTATTTAATTGTATTTATTTGTAGGTATTGTATTTAATTAATTTATTGATAGTGTAGTGTTAGGTTTAATTGTAGGTAATTGTAGGTATTGTATTTAATTAATTTATTGATAGTGTAGTGTTAGGTTTAATTGTAGGTTATTGTAGGTATTGTATTTAATTAATTTATTGATAGTGTAGTGTTAGGTTTAATTGTAACTTAGGTTAGGATTTATTTTACAGGTAATTTTGTAATTATTTTAACTATTTTAGCTATTAAATAGTTATTAACTATTTAATAGCTATTGTACCTGGTTAAAATAAATACAAAGTTGCCTGTAAAATAAATATTAATCCTAAAATAGCTACAATATAATTATAATTTATATTGTAGCTATATTAGGGTTTATTTTACAGGTAAGTTTTTAGCTTTAAATAGGAATAATTTATTTAATAAGAGTTAATTTATTTCGTTAGAATAAAATTATATTTAACTTAGGGGGGTTTTAGGGTTAGGGTTAGACTTAGCTTTAGGGGTTAAAAAATGTATTAGAGTAGAGGTGAGCTCCGATCGGCAGATTAGGGGTTAATACTTGAAGTTAGGTGTCGGCGATGTTCGGGAGGGCAGATTAGGGGTTAATACTATTTATTATAGGGTTATTGAGGCGGGAGTGAGGCGGATTAGGGGTTAATAACTTTATTATAGTAGCGGTGAGGTCCGCTCGGCAGATTAGGGGTTAATAAGTGTAGGCAGGTGGAGGCGACGGTGAGGGGGCAGATTAGGGGTTAATAAATATAATATAGGGGTCGGCGGTGTTAGGCACAGCAGATTAGGGGTACATAGCTATAATGTAGGTGGCAGCGGTGTACGGAGCGGAAGATTAGGGGTTAATAATAATATGCAGGGGTCAGCAATAGCGGGGGCGGCAGATTAGGGGTTAATAAATATAATATAGGGGTTGGTGGTGTTAGGGGCAGCAGATTAGGGGTTCATAGGGATAATGTAGGTGGCAGCGGCGTGCGGTCGGCAGATTAGGGGTTAAAAAATTTTAATAGAGTGGCGGCGATGTGGGGGGACCTCGGTTTAGGGGTACATAGGTAGTTTATGGGTGTTAGTGTACTTTAGAGCACAGTATTTAAGAGCTTTATAAACCGGCGTTAGCCCAGAAAGCTCTTAACTACTGACTTTTTTCTGCGGCTGGAGTTTTGTCGTTAGATTTCTAACGCTCACTTCAGCCACGACTCTAAATACCGGCGTTAGAAAGATCCCATTGAAAAGATAGGATACGCAATTGACGTAAGGGGATCTGCGGTATGGAAAAGTCGCGGCTGGAAAGTGAGCGTTAGACCCTTTAATGACTGACTCTACCGGCGGTAGCCCAAAACCAGCGTTAGGAGCCTCTAACGCTGGTTTTGACGGCTACCACCCAACTCTAAATCTAGCCGTTAGTTTTTTTTACAGGTAAGTATTTAGTTTAAAATAGGAATAATTTAGGTATTGTAATTTATATTTGTAATTATTATAATTATGTTAAAGTTAGTGGGTGTTAGGGTTAGGGTTATGTTAGGGTTAGGGTTAGACTTAGGGTTAGGTGTAGGGGTTAATAAATTTAGTATAGTGGTGGCGACATTGGGGGCAGCAGATTAAGGGTTAATAAGGTGTAGTTAGGTTGCAGAAATTTAGGGGTAGCAGATTAGGGGTTAATAACAGCAATGTAGGTTGCGGCAACATTGGGGGCAGCAGATTAGGGGTTGATAAGTGTAGTTAGGTTGCAGCAATTTTGGAGGCAGCAGATTAGGGGTTAATAACTGTAATGTAGGTGACGGCGATGTTGGGGCAGCAGATTAGAGAGGTGTTTAGACTCAGGGTTTATGTTAGGGTGTTAGGTTTAAACATAAAAAAAAATTCCCCATAGACATCAATGGGGCTGCGTTATAGAGATTTACGCTCCGTGATTGCAGTTGTTAGGCTTTATTGTAGCCGGCTCTCCCTATTGTTGCCTATGGGGAAATCGTGCACGAGCACGTAACAGCAGCTCAAACCAGCCCTCGTATTTGTGAGCGGTATGGAGCTCAACACAGCCATATCACCTGCAAACGCCAGCTTTTTTTAAACTCATAATACCAGCGTTATAAGGAGTGAAATATCGCCGAAAATGCTGTGGCCGTTACTTTGCCTATAGCGCTCAAAACTCATAATCTGGCTGACTGTTATTACTGCGATCAGCCTGACCAGTTCTATAGTACTGATAAGTAGTTTGCAGTTGTTATTTGTTGGGGGGAGGAGTTAGTTGCAGTCAAACCCTTCCCTTCAATGTTTAAGTTTAACCCTTTCCTGCTGTTGCTGATCATCACTGCCCTGTACAAGATCCTTCCCTGTTTTCTCCCTTTTTTATTAGTTTATAAAAAAATGTTGAGGGAAATGGGGGGAGGGGGTAATTGGGGGGGGGGGAGTGAGAATTGGTAGGTGGTGAGGGATTTAATGCTACTGTTAGGAATACATTTTTAAAAAATCCCCTTTGGCATCACAATATACAGCAGAAGAGGCTAACACCATTCTTGCACAAGATTCAGGGAGTGAACCCCTTTTTGCTGTATCTGATAGTGAAACTCTTACAGTATCAGATATAGAGCCCCTGAGTGGCACATTTAGTGATGGTGCTCCCTGCCTACTGCCAACTAAAAGGAGGCGTCCAACAATAGCCAATGAAAATTGTCTACCCCCAAATTTAAACGCCCTTGAAATACCCCCCTTCTACAGCAACTCCTGACATTACAACCAGCATTACACAATGTGAGTGATCAATTATTTCAACTTGTTTCTGACAGATAACCTGTTTAAGAATATAATTGCTCAAATTTATATGCCAGCCAGTACCTGTCAGAAAATCCACAATCTCAATATGTCAGAAAAAATACCTGGCACCCCACTGACCTATATGAAACTAAAAAATTTTGGGCACCGACATTCTTAATTGGCATTGGGAAGAAACCCATCATACATTCCTACTGGAACTATAACCCAACCCTGACTACCCTTTTTTCCCAGGGATTATGAAGAGGGATAGATTCAAACAGTTGTAGTCTTCATTTGAACGATAATACTCAGTGCCCCCCTAGAAGTGACCCCTTGCATGACAGGCTATACAAGATAAAGCATCTGATAAATCACCTGTGTGAAAAAAATTCAGAAAATTATATCCCTGACCAAAACATCGCCCTTATCAAATTTACGTGAAGATGGCTTCTAAAGTAATATATTCCATCCAAGGGGTTACGCTATGGAATGAAATTGTATAAATTGTGCAAATGCAGTACCGCATTGATGAGGGAGAAGATAGCCACTATGATCCAGATTACGAGTGGAGCGTATCATGAGAGCAAGGAATGTAAATGCAGTGTTTTTAACGATCAAATTCATATTACAAGTGGTGTGCTGTTTAAATTTACGCTCCACATATTTTCTATGGGCCGAGCTGAGAAAAAATGTCTGCTTGTATTACAAATTGAAATTAAATAGAATCGCTCAAACGCAATCGCATTTAATGCTCAAACTTTTTACGTTACCTGAAAGGAAACAGTTGAACTAAACTATTTACCCCTAAACCACCACACCCCCACATCACAGTCCAACCCACTAAACTATTAACCCCTAAACTGCCACACCTCCACATCACAAACTAACCCACTACACTATTAGCCACTAAACCACCATACCCCCACATCGCAAACTAACCCACTACACTATTTACACCTAAACAGCCAAAATCCCAACGCAAAGTAACCTGCTACATTATTAACCTCTAAACCCTCACAACACCCATTGCAAAATACCCACTAACATCTAAAACCCCTAACCAGCTAATCCCCCTAAACTAACACCCCCTAAACAAACCAAACTGTACCAAACCTAAGCTTGTTTCAAAAATATAAAAAAAATATTATTACCGAAGAAAAACTACCGTAAAAAAAAAAAACTACCGTAAAAAAACAAACTACCATTACAGAAAAAAGCAAACAACATACCAAATTACAGTTATGCATATTCTAAAATCCTACTAAAAAAACACACCAAATAAAAAACCTATACTAACACTAAACTATAGCCATGCCCTAAAAAAACAAAAAAAAAAAAAACAATCCTAACATTAAACCCCAAAGATGGTACTTACCAAAGTTGAATCTGGGTGATGGCGGTCCATCTTTATCCCAGCAGCGGTCTTCTTATCTACATCCCAGTGGCTGTTTTCTTATCTTCATCCTTCTGTTCCCGATGTCCTCTTCATGCAATCAACAGCTGCACACTAAATTCTGAATGTGAGATAATCCCTTTATTAAGGGGTATCCTTGGATTCCTATTGGCAGATTTTTAATTTCAAATTCACATCAGCCAATAGAATGAAAGCTGTTTCTATTGGCTGATTTGAATTTGAAATAAAAAATCAGTTCCCTATGTAAAGGGGGTACCTCGCATTCAAAATTCAGTATGCAGCTGCTGAATGCATTTGGAGGATGTCGGGTCGGAAGATAAGAAGATGGATGAAGAAAAGAAGACTTCCACTGGTATGAAAATAAGAAAACCGCTGCAGGGATGAAAATAGAAAACCGTTGTCGTGATGAAGATGGACCACCGCCAGATTAAAGATGGAGAACCGGATTCAACTTTGGTGAGTACCATCATTGGAGTTTAGTGTTAGGGGAGTTTTTTTTTTAGATTATGGTTTTGTTTTTTAGGGGCAGCAAAAGAGATAAATGCTAAAAGTTCTTTTTTTTAGATAACCTTTTTTGGGGTGGGTGAGAGGTGACTTGTAAATTGGTGTTGTTGTTTTTTATAGGCATAAATGTTTTTTATTTTTTGGAAATTTGTTTGTTTATTCTGTAATGTTTCCCTGTAATGGTATTTTTTTTATTTTTCAGGTAAGTTTAGTTTTTTTTTATTTTCAAGGTAAGGTTAGGTGTTTTATTTTACAGGTAAGGTAAGTTTTTTTGTGGGGTAACAGGGGTGTTAGGTTAAAGGGGTTAGCCGGATAGGGGCTTTAGATGTTAGTGGGTATTTTGCGGTGGTGGTTGTGGCAGTTTAGGGGTTAATAGAGTAGTCGGTTATTTTGTCATATTGGGTTGTGGTGGTTTAGAGGTTAATAGTGTAGTGGGGACTTTGTGGTGGGCTAGGCAGCGGTTTAGGGGTTATTAGTATAGAGGGGCCTTTGTGCTGGGCTAGCCAGTGGTTTATGGGTTAATAGCATAATCTGGACTTTGCAGTGGGCTATGCTGTGGTTTAGGGGTTAACAATGTAGTGGTGACTTTGCTGTGGGCTATGTGGTGGGTTAGGGGTTAATAAAGTAGTGGGGACTTTGAGATAGGCTATGTGTCGGCTTAGGGGTTATTGGAGTTAGCACACAAGAATAGGTGTTTTTTTCCACTTTTCTCTCTCCATTGAAGTCTATTTGAGAGTACGCTAACATGGTTGCGATATTGTAACATCTGCTCTTTGCACGTGTCGGGATAGTGCGCAAGCGGGAAAAAAAATACTTTCAACTTGCAATACGCATGCTACCCGATGCACAAATAGAGCTGAAGTCGAGCAGAGTTAGCATGCAAGTGGGGCGATAATTTCCTCTTCACTAATCTAGCCCTCAATTGGCACAATCGGAAAAATTGTGTGGAATATCCTCCTACCCTAGCTGAACAAAAGCGTACCCTCTATGGCTGGAAAACTATTATACAGTCATAGGGTTGTTATTTTGAAACTCTGGCCGTGGCATAGTGCGAAAAAATCATACACGTTTCCCCCAGAAGCTGACATATGGGAAAAACCGTACATGCTGCCACAACGCACAATGAAACTGCAGTGACAGTGTCTGTAAAGGGAAAATGTGCACAGATCCTAAAGTGCATTGTGGAGCAAAAATATGAGGGGAGTAGATTTATCTGACCAGTGCATTCAGCTATATCTGGTTCAGTGAAAGAACATCTGGTACAAAAAAGTAGACATTTGTGTAATGCAGGTGGCAGTGTATAATGCATATATGCTATAAGAAAAGCAGGCACAGGGAAACCATATACTTTTTTTCGAATATTTGTTAAATATTTTATCTGATATTTTGTTTTAACAAGCCCCCCTCTCACATTTCAGTCATAAAATGTCCAGCGATTCTGCGGCAGGTATTTTCCCTCTAGAATCCTCCCACAATCTGCAAAAAGTTACCTCAGATAAAGTGCAGAGTCTGCTATAAAAAAAAGAGTGAGGAAGGTCTCTAATTGCTACTGCCCTGACTGCCCCTCTATACGTGGCCTCTGTTTCACTGATTGCTTCAGAATCTACCATACAGAGTTAAACTGTATGTGTTCCTGATTTATTTTATTTTATTATTCTGTATTCCTAACTTCATGGATCCTATGACCTTGTCCTGTCCCTTTTCACGTTTAATACAGCCACTATAAGGTCATGATAAATTAATGAGACAAAACAACTCTGTGACAGACTTCTAGGTTACCCTGCCCTGGTATGTCCGCTGTTCTGCTTCCCTAGTGTTGGAACCACCAATACTCAGAGAATAGCCTAATAATCAGACATAAATATTGGAATATAAAAAGGACAACACTGTATTAAAGGGTGTACAGGCATTTTATCCTCTTTTATGGAAAATCCCCCTTCATCTGGGTAATCATATCAAACAGGGGAACATTTTTTTTATTAAATTTTATTGACACTGATAACAGTTGGTCTGACTCTGGGCACGTAGGCTCTCTTTGATTGATAATAGGATTAGTGGTGCCTAAGAGTCTGGGGCAGGTTCTATTGGTAAGGAATGAGTCATCCGGGTGTGGTCTGGAAGTGACCGAAACTAGTTCCAGCACATGCTACACATATAAAATACTTACACAGCACATGCTACACGCATAAAATAAAAACACAGCACATGCTACACACATAAAATACATACACAACACATGCTACACACATAAAATACATACACAGCACATGCTACACACATAAAATACATACGCAACACATGCTACACAAATATAATACATACACAGCACATGCTACACACATTCAATACATACACAGCACATGCTACACACATAAAATAAAAACACAGCACATGTTACACACATAAAATACATACACAACACATTCTACACAAATATAATACATACACAGCACATGCTACCCACATAAAATACAAACACAGCACATGCTACACACATTCAATACATACACAGCATATGCTACACACATAGAATACAAACACAGCACATGCTACACATATACAATACATACACAACACATGCTACACATATAAAATACTTACACAGCACATCATACTACACACATACGATACATAGAAAGCACATACTACACACATAAAATACAAACACAGCACATATCACATACATAAAATAAATACACAGCACATACTACACACATACAATACATACAGGACACATACTACACACATACAATACATACACAACACATACTACACACATAAAATACATACACAGCACATGTTACACACATATAATACATATACAACACATACTACACACATAAAATACATACACAACACATGCTACACACATAAAATACATACACAGCTCATGTTACACACGTATAATACATATACAACACATACTACACACATAAAATACATACACAACACATGCTACACACATAAAATACATACACAACACATGCTACACACATACAAACATAGAACATGCTACACACATAAAATACAAACACAACACATGCTATACACATACATACTTACACAGCACATACTACACGCATACAATACATAGAAAACACATACTACATGCATACAATACATAGAAAGCACATATGACACACATAAAATACAAGCACAGCACATATTACATACATAAAATAAATACACAGCACATTCTACACACATACAATACATACTACACACATACTACACACATAAAAAAACATACACAACACATGCTACACACATACAAACATAGAACATGCTGCATACATAAAATAAAAACACAACTCTTGCTACACACATAAAATACTTACACAGCACATGCTACACACATAACATACACACACAGCACATACTACATGCATACAATACATAGAAAACACATACTACATGCATACAATACATAGAAAGCACATATGACACACATAAAATACAAGCACAGCACATATTACATAAATAAAATAAATACACAGCACATTCTACACACATACAATACATACTACACACATACTACACACATAAAATACTTACACAGCACATGCTACACACATAACATACACACACAGCAGGTGGGAAGCGAGTTTCTCTAGTGATCGCAATGCTACATTGTATAATCTGTTAAATACCATATGCTTCAGAGCATGTTTTTAACCAAAAAGCTCCAGCAAAAGGACTTTGTTTATAAAGTACCTGTTTTTAAATAGAAACTGGGAGGTCTCCTGAAACGGATACATACAATAGCCAATTCACACATCTTAAGGTTACAGTGAAGCTCTATACACATAACCCCTTTATTCACTCAGCAAGGTAATACTCATTTGCATGTGTGACATTAACCTGTTGTTATCACTATACATCCTCAACACTCAGTAAACATATGAATGCCATTTGTATCTTGTCAGGATGTACAGACGTCTAAAGCTACATCTGGACACCTAAATCTCCATAATTATATTTAATGATTGTCACTAATAGTATATATTATTTAAATTGTGTTTTTACAGGACATCACTTAGAACAAGCTTTCATAGTTAACTATTACTACCCGTTTCAATCTGCACCACTTCTAACCAATATAAATGCATCTGTTAGATTGTCAGGATGGGCAGATTGTGCACTGTTTTTCTATTGCTATATGGTCACTTTGCAGCATCGGATGTCTTGAAGATGGACCCGCTCCGCGCCGGATGGATGAAGATAGAAGATGCCGGATGAAGAATTCTGCCCGTCTGTAGGACCACTTCTGTCCATCTGGAGGACCCCTTCTGCCGGATTCGTTGAGGACTTTGGCCCAGTTGGATGAAGACTTCTCCCGGTAAGGTGATCTTCAAGGGGTTAGTGTTAGGTTTTTTTAAGGGGGTATTGGGTGGGTTTTAGAGTAGGGTTGATTGTGTGGGTGGTGGGTTTTAATGTTGGGGGGGATTTGTAATTTTTTTTACAGGTAAAAGAGCTGATTACTTTGGGCAATGCCCCGCAAAAAGCCCTTTTAAGGGCTATTTTTAATTTAGTGTAGGGTATGTTTTTTTTTTATTTTGGGGGGCTTTTTTATTTTGTTAGGGGGATTAGATTAGGTGTAATTAGTTTAAAAATCTTGTAATTTGTTTATTATTTTCTGTAATTTAGTGGATTTTTTTTTACTAATTTTATTTAATTGTATTTAATTGTATTTAGTTTAGGGAATTAATTTAATTATAGTGTAGTGTTAGGTGTAATTGTAACTTAGGTTAGGTTTTATTTTACAGGTAAATTTGTATTTATTTTAGCTAGGTAGTTAGTAAATAGTTAATAACTATTTAGTAACTATTCTACCTAGTTAAAATAAATACAAACTTGCCTGTAAAATAAAAATTAACCCTAAAATAGCTACAATGTAACTATTAGTTATATTGTCGCTATCTTATGGTTTATTTTATAGGTAAGTATTTTGTTTTAAATAGGAATAATTTAGTTAATTATAGTAATTTTATTTAGATTTATTTAAATTATATTTAAGTTAGGGGGGTTAGGGTTAGACTTAGATTTAGGGGTTAATAACTTTAGTATAGTGGCGGCGACGTTGGGGGCGGCAGATTAGGGGTTAATAAATGTTGGTAGGTGTCGGCGATGTTAGGGATGGCAGATTAGGGGTTAAGAATCTTTAACTAATGTTTGCGAGGCGGGAGTGCGGCAGTTTAAGGGTTAATATATGTATTATAGTGGCGGCTATGTGGGAGGGCCTTGGTTTAGGGGTTAATAGGTAGTTTATGGGTGTTAGTGTACTTTTTAGCACTTTAGTTAAGAGTTAATTACCGACTTTAAAATGCGGTACCAGTCTTGACAGGAGAGGGTCTACCACTCACTTTTTGGCAGACTCGTAATACCGGCGCTATGCAAGTCCCATTGAGGATACACAATTTATGTAAGTGGATTTGCAGTATTTCCAAGTCTGGCCAAAAAAGTGAGCGGTACACCTGTATCTGCAAGACTCGTAATACCAGCGGGCGTTAAAAAGCAGCGTTGGGACCGGCCAACGCTGCTTTTTAAGCCTAACGCAAAACTCGTAATCTAGGTGTAAGTTTAAACTAACAATTAAACTAATATAATTATTAAACTAAAATTAAACTAACTACTAATTAAATTTAACTAAACTACACATTAAAAAATCCTAACACTACTCTAAAAATTACAAAGTATCTAATTACAAAAAATAACAAACACTAAATTACAAAAAATAAAAAACAAAATTATACAAAATAAAAAAGAATTACACCTAATCTAATAGCCCTATCAAAATAAAAAAGCCCACCCAAAATAAAAAACCCTAGCCTACAATAAACTATCAAAGGCCCTTAAAAGGGCCTTTTGTTAGGCATTCCCAAAGATATCAGCTCTTTAACCTGTAAAAAACCCTGCAAAGACCCCCCAACAGTAAAACCCACCACCCAACCAACCCCCCAAAATAAAAAACCTAATTCTAAAAAACAACTAAGCTACCCATTGCCCTAAAAAGGGCATTTAGCTCTTTTACTGCCCAGACCCTAAACTAAACAAAAAATCCACAAAAAAAAACTTAAAAAAGACTAACACTAACCCCCTGGCGATCCACATATAGTTTTTCACGTCTCACTTGAACAATCTTCATCCCGGAGTTGAAGTCCTAATCCAGGCGGCGAAAAGTCTTCATCCAGGCGGCCTCTTCAATCTTCATCCATGCGGCGACGTCCTGATCTAAGCGGCGAGAAGTCTTCATCAAGGCGGCCTCTTCAATCTTCATCCATGCGGCATCTTCTATCTTGATCCCTGAGGCGCGGAGTGGGTCCATCCTGAAGATATCCGGTGCGGACCATCCTCTTCATACACTGAATCTTCAATGCAAGGTACGCGATCCAAGATGGCGTCCCTTGCATTCCTATTGGCTGAAAAATTTGAATCAGCCAATAGGAATTAGAGCTGCTAAAATCCTATTGGCTGTTCAAATCAGCCAATATGATTTAAGCAGCTCTAATTCTATTGGATGATGAATCAGCCAATAGAATGAGAGTTTCTTAAATCCTATTGGCTGTTCAAATCAGGATCCATTCAGGATGGATCCGCTCCACGTCTCCGAGATCAAGATAGAAGATGCCGCCTGGATGAAGATTGAAGAGGCTGCCTGGATAAAGACTTCTCGCTGACTGGATTGGATGAAGATCGTTCAAGTGGAACTTCAAAAACTCTAAGTGGATCCTCAGGGGGTTAGTGTAAGGCTTTTTTAAAGGTTTATTGGGTGGGTTTTATTTTTTAGTTTAGGGTTTGGGCAGTCAAAGAGCTAAATGGCTTTTAAGGGCAATGCCCATACAAATGCCCTTTTCAGGGCAATGGGTAGCTTAGGTTTTTTTAGAATTAGTTTTTTTTATTTTGGGGGGTTGGTTGGGTGGTGGGTTTTACTGTTGGGGGGTCTTTGTGGTTTTTTTACAGGTAAAAGAGCTGATATCTTTGGTTAATGCCCCACAAAAGGCCCTTTTAAGGGCCATTGGTAGTTTATTGTAGGCTAGGTTTTTTTTTTATTTTGGGTGGGCTTTTTTATTTTGATAGGGCTGTTAGATTAGGTGTAATTCTTTTTTATTTTGAATGATTTCGTTTTTTATTTTGTGTAATGTATATTTTTAGGGGGTGTTTTTTTTTTTTATTTTTTTTTTTTTATATTTCAATAGTTTTTATTAATTTTTAAAATTTTTCACAACAATACAACAAATAGAAAAATACAATTCACAAAAACAACAGAATAAAGTTGGGGTAGGTGGCAAACATAGAGGTAGTATCTCAAGATACTCCATATCTTTTATAGCTCAAGGTCATTATGCCACCACATATTCATCTTCTATCTATATGGTTCTATCTCTGGAGGTTGGGGGGAAGGTAATAGAATAGGGGAAAAGTTGAAGAGGGTGGGAAGAGGAGAGAATAAGAGGGAGAGACAAAAAAGGTAAGAAGGAGAGGGAGTAGAAAAGGAGAACTAGAGTAGAAGGGAATTCAGTGGAAAAGGATTCCAAGCAACGTTCCCACAGTGTAGCCAGTCCTCTCCAGTGTCTATCTATTCTGATTGTAAGCTAAGCTAGAGCAGAAAGACTGTGTTCCCAGATAAAAAGTCGTTAATAAAGTCGTGTTTACCGATGTAGTTATAATGATATTTTTCTAGTGTTATAATATGGTCCATCTCGGCTAGCCACTGTGTTTGGGTGGGGGTGTCTTGACTCTTCCATAGTCGAGGAATTAATCTTTTTGCGCTTGTCATCATCAGCTGAAGAAGTTTTGTGCGATAGATACAATGTATTGGTGGGAGGATATTGAGCAAAATATGTTTACTACTGAGAGTGATATTTGTTTCTAATATTTTATTAATACATCTTTCTATATGTGACCAGAATTCCACCAGGAGTGGGCAATCCCACCATATGTGAGTCAAGCTGCCTATCCCACCACAGCGCCTCCAGCATGCTGAGGAAGCCGTAGGAAAAATGTATCTAAGACGCTGCGGTGTCAGATACCAGCGAGAGAGTATCTTATAGTTCAACTCGGTTAGGAGCACCGAGGTAGAAGCAGAATGTGTAGTTTTAAAACTGGTTTTCCTGTCCTCATCCGTGATTCCCTCTAGCCCCTCAGTCTCCCACTTCTTTAGAAAAGTAGGACTTCAGTCAGGAAAAGAACCTCTCAGCAGTCTGTATGTCGAAGAGAGAAGTGATCTTTTATAGTCGGGATTAATACATATCTTTTCGAATACAGTTAGTGATCTAAATATGTGAGCTTTGTGTGTGTTGTTATGAAGCGCGTGTCTTATCTGTAGGTACGAGTACCAACTATGGAAGGGTGCCCCCAGCTCATCGTTTAACTCAGTCCTGTCCCTAAACTTTCCTGACTCCAGTAAAAGATATATTGGCAAGTTACATAGGTGTTTCTCAGAGTTCCAGTGGGTAAAGGAGACCTTGTCTAAGAATAGCCGGTTACCTAGTAAGGGAGTGAGAGGTGAAATTGGGGTGGAGATTCCTGTGTTATGGGCCAGAGCCGAATCCCAGATTTCTACAGTGGCCCTGACATAGGCATTCTGGTATGCCCGTGGTGGTCTGTGATTTTTAGGCAACCATGCTATATCTCTCATTTGGTTCGTTCCTATAAGGGAACTTTCAACCTGTATCCATAGGTCTGATTGTTGAGAGTGTGTCCAGGAGATCACTTTGGACAAGTGTACCGCCTTGTACTAAGACCACCATCTTCTTTATGCATATATAGCGTGTGCTGGGAAACTCTAGGTTTTTTATAGGACCATATGAATGAGTTGATCATTTTCTATCATTTTTCGTCCTTAGATATAAGATAGGCAGGGCCATCGGCAATGTCCGGAAGAGAAATAGATATTTAGGTATTATCATAATTTTAGTAGTATTCACCCGCCCGAACCAGGAAAGATGTCCCTGCCTATGCCAACCCTCCAAGAGGTTTTTGATTGTTTTTTGTAGGCTGATATAATTACACCGAAATAGGTCTTTGTTGTTCTGAGGTAGAGTTAAGCCTAAGTATTTGAGCTTGTCTGTGACCCAAAATGGCGTGTGTTTCTGTACAAAATCAATATCCTGATGTGGGAGATTCAATAACATTATGCCTGATTTTTCCATATTTATAGAGAAGTTAGAGACCTGTCCATAATCATCCAGGGTTTTTATCAAAGTGGGGAGGGTAGTAGAGGGTGACTGGAGAGTGAAAATCACATCATCCGCAAACAATAAGCACTTTTGATTTACTTGATTATATTGCAAGCCTAGTATATCTTTGTTTTCTCTAATTTTTATTGCTAGGATCTCGATGGTTATGGGGTGTTTTATTTTTTTGTAGCAAAAGAGCTGTTTAACTTAGGGCAATGCCCTACAAAAGGCCCTTGTAAGGTGGGTTTTGTACAGATTAATAGAGATTAGGAAGCGCGTAGGAAAAAGCCTCTGTCGCTCTAATATAAGGGTGTCCTAGCCCACCCTAGAAAAACAACCAAACAACAACAGAATATCAAAGCGCCTTAGAAGCTTAAACCATATTCATACAATATAAATAAAATAAAACAATATTTATTAAAGCAATAATAAGATAGAGATCTCTATATATCAGTTAAGAATAATGATGAAATTAAAAACATTAGAGACAACTGTATGTCTCTTACAGCCCTCTAAGGCCAATCAGTACTAAGTGTTAGAAATCCCCAGTGGGGGCGTAACTCAATGTCCAAACTCTAGGTGCACCTAAATAATAGTCACAGATAGAATCCAAATGAGTTGGTAGATGAATCTGTACCACAGGACAAAAGAAAATTATTGTCTGTTATATTGATCCTAGCCTGGTGCAAGAAAGGACCCATCCAAGGGTTGAAATGCGTTGACAAACATTGGTAAACCTTATTTCAATCATTTATTTTGTACCTTAGCGATATTAATAGTTTAATTTAGGTTGTTGCGATGTGGGGGGCTGGCGGTTTAGGGGTTAATAGGTTTATTTAGTGGTAGTGATGTGGGAGGTCAGAGGTTTAGGGGTTAATAGCTTTATTTAGGTGGCGGCGGTATTGGGAGCAGCGGAATAGGGGTTAATAACTTCAGTATAGTGGAGGCGATATCGGGAGCGGCAGATTAGGGGTTTATAATTGTATTTAGGTGGCGGCAATATCTAGAGCGGCAGATTAGGGGTTAATAACTGTAGGCAGGCGTCGGCGATGACGGGGGCAGCAGATTAGGAGTGTTTAGACTCGGGTTTTATGTTAGGGTGTTAGGTTTAAACAGTATTTTCTTTTTTCCTCATAGACATCAATGGGGCTGCATTACGGATCTTTTGTTTCCGCAAACGCAGGTGTTAAACTTTTTTTTTGCCGGCTCTCCCCATTGATGTCTATGGGGAAAGCGTGCACAAGCACATCAAAACACTGCTGCTTTTGTGTGCGGTATGGAGCTCAACGCAGCCATATCGCCCGCACAAGCCGGGTTTTTTTAAACTTGTAATGACAGCGCTATAGGCTGTTAAATAACACAACTTTTGTGGTGTTCTTTACTTTCCCTATTGCGCTCAAAACTCAAAATCTAGGTGATATTAAATTGTAAACTGGAATACGTGACCATAGGTTCAACAATGTATGGACTGGGTTGGGAGGAATCAGGGCATGTCGTGGGCTTAGCAAATCTGTGCTGGGAGGTACGATCACAGTTGAAGAGGCACATGCAGGGCAGCCATTATGCTGGGGGAAAGAGTGCCCGTGTCCCCTCCCTGTTGAGACCACTGCAACATTACATACTCATGCTACACGTATAAAATACAAACACAGCACATACTACACACATGAAATACAAACACAGCACATGATACATACAGTTGTGCTCATAAGTGTTCAAACTCTAATCAAGAAGCGGAACATGCTACATACATACAATACAAACACAGAACACGCTACATACATACAATACATACACAGCACATGCTACATACATAAAATACAAACACAGCACATGCTACACACATGAAATACAAACACAGAAGATGATACATACAGTTGTGCTCATAAGTGTTCAAACTCTAATCAAGAAGCGGAACATGCTACATACATACAATACATACACAGCACATGCTACATACATACAATACATACACAGCACATGCTACACACATAGAATCCATACTCAGCACACGCTAGGCTCATAAAATACATACACAACACTTACTACATACATAAAATACAAACACAGCACATGCTACCCATATAAAATACATACACTGCACATGCTACACACATAAAATACATACACAGCACATGCTACACACATAAAATACATACACAGCACATGCTAAAGACATAAAATACATACACAGCACATGCTACACACATAAAATACAAACACAGCACATGCTACACATATTAAATACAAACACATAACATGCTACACACATACAATACATACACAAAACATGTTACACACATAAAATACATATACAGCTAGGGTTGCCACCTTTCTTGAAAGAAAATACCGGGCATGCTAATTAACATAAATTTGCATAAATAATTAAACAGCATGGGCGTGATCCGATATACGGCGTAGTTTTCGACGCGCAATCGAAGGAACCCGTGCCGCCCGTAATTTCACCTCGCAACTCGAGCTATCCAATATACTGCGCCGTCAGATGCTAAACTGGTGTAAGTATGAAAAAACAGCGATCAACTAAAATGTGTGCAAATACACATTTTAGTCATCGCAAGTACTTACGCCAGTATTTTGTTCACTTAAAGTCTCAATAAAGAGTAGTTTGATGCAAATTAGGCAACGAATCGTAAAAAATAACCGCCAGTTCTAAAAGATGCGCCACGTAATTACGCGATTCAAAATCCATACATAAACCCATGCGCAGCCGTCATTTTCTTTAGTGTGTTTGGTTGGTTCTTGGAGCTACAGCACACTACAGTGAGTACAGTGATTTAGTAAGAGCAGTGAGAGAGGCGCAATTCATCAGTTAGTTAGGTAGGATTTCTTTTTTTTTTACATATTGCACACATTTTGCATACATACATATACAAAATACACAACACTTTTTTTTTTCTAACACCTAACACATTTTATTTATCTTTTACAGTGTGATAGGCTGAGTGTTTGCTTGTGATTGTGTGTGATTGAAGTGGGAGTGAGTGTGAGTGTGTGAGTGTGTGTAGTGTGGGGAGAGGGAGAGCCAGAAGGGATGATGGGAGTGGGGTTGCCCCGAGACCAGGCACACTCAGAAGAGGGACAGAGGGTGCACATGGGGACAGAAGGGGGGAAGAGGGAGAGGATAGGGAGGAACCCACACCAGGGACATCCCAGGGAGGAAGCCAGGCGGCCACAGACGATGAGCGCATGAGATGCCTGAACTTCTCGTTCGACGAGAATGTAGCGCTAGTCCAGGCCGTCCTGGAGAACCACAGTGCCCTCTTTGGCCAGGAGAAGGGCAAAGGAATTGGCCGAAGCATAAGGCAGCATGGTTGTTGGTCGAGGATGCTGTAAACAGCATGGCCCCGCAGAGGAGGACTGTCGAGGGCCTCAAAAAAAGATGGAACGATTGCAAGAGGCGGGTGAAGGAGAAAATAGGCCAAGAAGCCATGCACCAGAGGGGAACAGGCGGTGGTCCACCCCAGGAAGCTGAATACAACGAATGGCAGGAGATGATTCGCAGGTCCCTGAGCATCACAGCAGTCCGTGGACTTCCAGGGGCTCGTGACTCAGGGGCTGCAACATCAGCACAGCATGCTGGTGAGTAACATCCCACACACCAGTATTATATGTATTTGAGATATAACATCCTTTAATGTCACACATTCATGTACACAATGAGGAGCATGGTATTTGGCCTACTAACAAAAACATCTACAATTAGATTTCACATTAAAGGGACATTAAACCAAAGCTTTTTATGTCATTATTCAGATAGAGAATACAGTTTAAACAATATCCCAATTTACTTCTATTATCTAATTTGCTTCATTATTCTGATATTCTTTGTTTATTAAATATCAATGCACATGGGTGAACCAATCACATGAGGCATTGATGTGCAGCCACCAATCAGCAGCTTCTGAGCCTATCTAGATATGCTTTTCAGCAAAGAATATCATGAGAATGAATCAAATTAGGTAATGGAAGTAAATTAGAAAGTTGTTTAAAATTGCATGCTCTAGCTGAATCATGAAAGAATAAAAATGGGTTTAATGTCCATTTAATGCTACATTGAAATTCATGATATGAGGTGGAATAGGGAAATACTGACATGTCTCGGAGTAACACAGGCCACAAGCCACATGTAGAGTTTTCAGTAAATGGACACTATAGCCATCACAATACTTTTAGCTCAAGAAAGCACGTTATGTGCCTACATCAGGCTAAAGGAAATTGTGTGACCATAGTGTCACTTAAAGAACACATTTTCTCCATCACTGACATGTACACAGAACTATTGTATGAAACACAAATCACAGCATGCATCCACCACAACCACCAGTCCAAAGAATGCCTCCACCGCAACCACCAGTCCAAAGAATGCCTCCACCACAACCACCAGTCCAAAGAATGCCTCCACCTCCACCACCAGTCCAAAGAATCCATCAACAAGGACAGTATGCTCCCAGGCATGAGCTGGGTTGGACTGCCTCTGTTGAGGACCCAGACGTCATGCCACCAACATTGGCAGACGAGCCCTGACAAGATACCTGGCCTGATTATTCTTTTGGCTTTGAGGGGCAGCCAAGTCAGCCCCAAAGGGTACATTTCTTTACCCCCCCCCCGCCCCCCCCCAATATCAGGCCAGTCAGGGCTTTTACGCACAGGACATGCAAACTGGACAGGCTGAGTGGTCACACACCAGTCGGCAATGGGACTACCAGTCCACCCGGAGAGCTCCACCATCTGCTTCCCTTGGAAAAGCTCCACCATCCGCTTCCCTTGGAAGAGCTTCACCATCTGAAGAGGAGCATATAGCTGTATTTGTTCCTGATGCAGCACCAGCTGTATTTGTTCCTGATGCAGCACCAGCTGTAGTTGTTCCTGATGTAGTACCAGCTGTATTTGTTCCTGATGCAGCACCAGCTGTAGTTGTTCCTGATGCAGCACCAGCTGTATTTGTTCCTGATGTAGCACCAGCTGCAGTTGTTCCTGATGCAGCACCAGCTGTATTTGTTCCTGATGCAGCACCAGCTGTAGTTGTTCCTGATGCAGCACCAGATGTAGTTGTTCCTGATGCAGCACCAGCCTCGGATGTCCCTTATGCACCAGCAGCTAGAGCTGAACCTGCGCCTAGAATCCCTGCTGGTTGTATTCTCCCATGGGCGATGAATACATTTCCCTGCAGAGGAGGCTAATAGCAAGCTGTGAGAGAACACAAAGAGACCAACACAGGTTTCACAGGAACCAACAGACTTTACTCCAGCGCACCATCGAGCTGCAACGGGACATGGCAGCATTCTTAAATGGAATAGTCCAAAACCAGTCTCAGAAGATGAGAGTTATTTCGGATATGCAGATGCAGATTGAAAACAGATGGCAGGAACAAAACCAACTGTTGGGTGTGTTGGTGGAGCACTTCACACACCAGCAGGACACTGCCTCCAGCATCTCATCTGTGGCCAGCACTGCAGCACATTCACTCGGAATCCACACAACCCAGGAGAACCAGGAGATCCACTCCAGGCACCTCACCCCCCTCATCCAAGAAGCCTAAAATATATATATATATATTGTTATATTTCAGCATAAATCTTGTCCTCTGTTATTTACCATATAATTGTCATCCACATCCATGTGAGGGGTGTTTTAGTACACTAATATGGTTGAAACATATAATAAGGCCTGTGTGGAAATGGCCAAAAAAAAGGTAATATCATCATGTTTGTGACATATTCATGTTCTATAAACCACATCACTTAGTTATTCTGAGAACTAGAAGGGTGCAACCGCACTACACAAATATTTGAGGGATGCCAGTAAAATGCCTACTGTCGGTAGACTTTATTTGTTGGCTGGAGTGCTTATGCATAAGACAATGGTTTTGAACACTATTATTTTAAAAAAGGAATTTTAACTCATTGCAGGATGCATTTTGATAGCACTTCCTTCTCCCCGGGGAGAAGGAAATGCTATAGAAATGCATCCTGCAGCGAGTTAAAATTCCTTTTTTTAACTAATAGTGTTCCACATCACATAGTTGTGTATGAAGGGTACATATAGTTATATTCAATTATAAGATGTAAATCAAGGTTTCTCACATCCAATAGAAATTGACACATGTGCAGGGATAGGCACGAGCCAAGGCTGTGGCGGACATTTTCTAAGGTAAAGACCTTTAGTGAAGGACACCTTGCCTATCCCTGCACATGGGTATATATATCTAAATAATAATGTTTTTACAGAAGGTGTGAACATAAGGTATAAACACCCATTATCATTCTTCTTAATGATAGTCAATAAATCATAGTGACCAAAACATGAATTAAACTAATGATATATTTTCAGTAATTAGGGTGGTTAAGGGAATGGGGGTGGGATGTAGTAGTTTCACTTACATGCAGTGGAACTCCGCAGTATGTAATTCGATGACCAGCTGCAGCAGGGACAGCACCATGACCAGGGACCTCAGCAGGAACTATAGAATCAGCATGTGTAGACAGAACAACAGGGGATTGTAGGGCTTCCAGCACCCCTTGTGCCCCATGATGCACCCTTGTGCCCCATGATGCACCCTTGTGCTCCATGATGCACCCTTGTGCCCAATGATGCTGCCTCTCTATGGAAAGCAGGAAAACATGGTGGCTAATGAGGATGTGCTTTGGCAGGTTGTTAGGCTTCCTGTTGAGAGGTTGTGCTGTTTGTTATTGGTTTGACACACTTGCAGGGGCAAGTGCGTATCCTGGTTAATGTCAGCACAATTATTTGTGGAAAACAAATTGCAAGAAAGCACTTAAGTTATGGTTTAGTTTGTTAAAATAGGGGATTTTGGATTAATGAATACAATATATAACCAAAAGCTTATAGTAAACTGATAAAAAAAAAGCCTTAAGAATTTGGGGGATTACATTAATTTGTTTTCCCCTGAAAAATATTTAGATTATTTTAATGGATATTTACATGTTCCTGTTATCAATGAGGAGTAATAAATAATAAATGTTTTGAAGAGGTTAACTATTTGTGATCAAGCTGCTGATATGTATATTGTTAAGCATGCATTTGTTAGGCCTTCAGAGAGTTACGTTGGTTTCTAAGTCAGTGCAAGGGTTGCTGCGCCTGCAATTTGTGGCGAGATGAGAATGGAGTAGATTTTCTGAATTCTGCGCGCGTAAGTCCATACGCTGTATTTTGGATACCAAACTGCGCGTGTTTTGTATGTCAGTCTATGGGTCAAAAAAATACGGGCGAAGGCTGAAATATATGCGCATAACTTCTAAGTTACGCCGTATATAGGATACCAAAGCAGAGCAAAATTTGGCGTCGCCGGCTTTTGCGGGCGACGACGTATATCGGATTGGGCCCCATAACTCAAAAACTAAAGCTGATAGAACTGATTTTAAATGCTCATTTGTTTATAACTTGTATTCATCACACTCAGAAGAAGTTTAATTTTGAAAGGGTCTTTCTTTCAATATTTATTAATAATTTTCTACATTGACATGAACCTTAAAAATACAGGTCGTGTCGGTAAAGTACCGGATGAGTGTCAACCCTATACACAGCACATGCTACACACATAAAATACATACACACCACACACTAGACTCATAAAATGCATACACAACACTTACTACATACATAAAATAAAAACACAACACATGCTACACACATACAAACTCAGCACATTCTACACATATAAAATACAAACACAGCCCATGCTACACACATACAATACAAACACAGCACATGCTACACACATAAAAGACAAACAAAGCACATGTTGCACGCATTAAATACATACACAGCACATGCTGCAAACATACAATGCATACACAACTCATGCCACACACATAAAATACATACAAAGCACATTCTACACACATAAAATACATACACAGCACATGCTACACACATAAAATACACACAAAGAACATGATACACACATAAAATACATACACAGAACATGATACACACATACAATACATACACAAAACATGCTACACACATACAATACAAACAGAGAGCATGCTACACACATACAATACAAACACGGCACATGCTACACACATAAAATACATACACAGAACATGCTACACACATACAATACATACACAGAACATGATACACACATACAATACATACACAAAACATGCTACACACATACAATACAAACACAGAGCATGCTACACACATACAATACAAACACGGCACATGCTACACACATAAAATACATACACAGAACATGCTATACACATACAATACAAACACGGCACATGCTGCATACATACAATACATACAAAGCACATGCTACACACATAAAATACACACAAAGAACATGCTACAAACATACAATGCAAACACTGAAAAGGCTACATACATAAAATACATACACAGCACATGCTACACACATAACATACAAAAACACAACATGCTACACACATAAAAGACAAACACAGCACATGTTGCAAATATTAAATACATGCACAGAACATGATGCACACATACAATACATACACAACTCATGCAACACACATAAAATGCAAATATAGCACATGCTGCAGGTCAGGATTTCACTAGATGACTCTGGATCATGTCAGGGTTTTGCTTTCTAACTCTGGATCATGTCAGGGTTTTGCTTTCTAACTCTGGATCATATCAGGGGTTTGCTGCATGACTCTGGATCATGTCAGGGTTTTGCTGCATGACTATGGATCATGTCAGGGTTTTGCTGCATGACTCTGGATCATGTCAGGGTTTTGCTGCATGACTCTGGATCATGTCAGGGTTTTGCTGCATGACTATGGATCATGTCAGGGTTTTGCTGCATGACTATGGATCATGTCAGGGTTTCACTAAATGACCCTGGATCATATCAGGGTTTCACTAAATGACTCTGGATCATATCAGGGTTTTACTAAATGACTCTGGATCATATCAGGGTTTCACTAAATGACCCTGGATCATATCAGGGTTTCACTAAATGACTCTGGATCATATCAGGGTTTCACTAAATGACTCTGGATCATATCAGGGTTTCACTAAATGACTCTGGATCATATCAGGGTTTCACTAAATGACTCTGGATCATATCAGGGTTTCACTAAATGACCCTGGATCATATCAGGGTTTCACTAAATGACTCTGGATCATATCAGGGTTTCACTAAATGACTCTGGATCATATCAGGGTTTCACTAAATGACTCTGGATCATATCAGGGTTTCACTAAATGACTCTGGATCATATCAGGGTTTCACTAAATGACCCTGGATCATATCAGGGTTTCACTAAATTACTCTGGATCATATCAGGGTTTCACTAAATGACTCTGGATCATATCAGGGTTTCACTAAATGACTCTGGATCATATCAGGGTTTCACTAAATGACTCTGGATCATATCAGGGTTTCACTAAATGACTCTGGATCATATCAGGGTTTCACTAAATGACCCTGGATCATATCAGGGTTTCACTAAATGACTCTGGATCATATCAGGGTTTCACTAAATGACTCTGGATCATATCAGGGTTTCACTAAATGACTCTGGATCATATCAGGGTTTCACTAAATTACTCTGGATCATATCAGGGTTTCACTAAATGACTCTGGATCATGTCAGGGTTTCAGTTAATGACTCTGGATCATGTCAGGTTTTCACTCCATGACTCTGGATCATGTCAGGGTTTCACTAAATGTCTCTGGATCATGTCAGGGTTTCACTCCATGACTCTGGATCATGTCAGGGTTTCACTTAATGACACTGGATCATGTCAGGGTTTCACTTAATAACTCTGGATCATGTCAGGGTTTCACTCCATGACTCTGGATTATGGCAGGGTTTTGCTGCATGATTCTGGACCATGTCAGGGCTTTGCTGCATGACTCTGGATCGTGTCAGGGTTTTACTGCATGAACTTGGATCATATCAGGGTTTTGCTTTATAACTCTGGATCATGTCAGGGTTTCATTACAACACCCTAGATTATGTCAGGATTTAACTAAATGACCCTGGATTATGTCAAGGTTTCACTAAATGACCCTGGACCATATCAGGGTTTCATTACATCCCTCTGGATCATGTCAAGATTTAACTAAATGACCCTGGATCGTGTCTAGATTTCACTAAATAACCCTGGATTATGTCATAGTTTCACTAAATGACTGGATTATGGATGGCATGGTTTCACTAAATGACTCTTAATCATGTCAGGGTTTCATTACTTCACTTTGAATCATGTCACGGTTTTTATTGTATCACTCTGGATCATATAAGGGTTTTTTCTAAATGACTCTGGATCATGTCAGGGTTTCATTATATGACTCTGGATCAAGTCAGGGTTTCATTAAATGACTCTGGATCATGTCAGGGTTTCATTATATGACTCTGGATCAAGTCAGGGTTTCACTAAATGACTCTGGATCATGTCAGGGTTTCACTACATGACTCTGGATCATGTTTGGGTTTCACTAAATGACTCCATATACTAATGTGAACAAAGACAGTGAGGGCATTTTGTAGACGCTAACATTACAGATGGATGGTGCACCTGAAGATCATGGCTTTCCAGGGTGTAGGATCCTTTAATACAGCTGCAAGTAACTGTATGAGGTATATGTCAGATAAGCACCAACCTCTATGACATTGCTTTGTCTTCTAATGAACAATAAAGGCTTCAGACGAACTTTGATGTAACAAAAGTACATTGTTGCTAGTCTTCTATGGAAGATCTAAGAGCCTAATTGAACTGCAACTAAAATCCATCTTTACTGATGCCGGAAGCTCAAGTATGTTGAAACACATCAATTATGCTAATTAGAGCGGTATGAGGGCTGCATTTGGAGAGTTTCCAGAGTATTACAAACAGGACAAGATATTAAAGTGCATATTACTCTGTACCATCCCTACAGGGCTGGGAAATTTAACTATTTCACAACCAGATGAATTTGCATATCCTCCTAAAAATCACACTTGAACATGCTTGATTTATATAGTGTGAAGTATACAAATATAGTATAAAGCCGTACAGAATAACTCAAATATATACTGAGAGTATTACTGAATGGTATCTAATCAAAGTATAACTGTGTTTGTATCAAGAGCAAACATAGGGCACTAACAACAATAACAATAGTAATTTTTTAACTCCTGTCATTTCGTACAGAGAGGGTGTATGGTGTGAAAAAACCTTTATAACACATAGGAGAACAAAAATATTAGCACTATTAAGCACTAACAGCACTAAAGTTAAATCAATAGCGCTCCTATTCTTGCACTCGTACTACAAGTTGAAAGTAAAAAGTTACTGCATGAGCGAAAGACTAAGGTAAGCAAAATCTTTAGGTCACCTAGTGTGGCCGTGCTATTTCCCTTTCCCTATAGACTTCTATGAAGGCACTAAAAATTCCTCTTCCGTATTTCACTCGCACGCTAACCTTGTACATGTGCTGGGCCCACTGGTCGGTGCCTGTGCTGTTTAGTATTCGTCTCATTTTAAACTAAACGACTACAAATGTACATGTTCCACTGCTACAGATGAAAACGTTCTTGTGTAGCAACTGAAATACCTAAGTATGCGGGAGAGCCGCGCTAGCCAGCTCTTCTTCTTCACAGAGCCTACGCTAACAGGAGGCTTAGGGCGGCTCCACGGACCTGCACTAAAGCCCCTTCTCCTTTAGTGCACGCTCTGGGAACCACCACGCTAAGTCTCCTGCTACCACTGGCAGGACTCTGTGAAGAAGAGGAGCCGTTAGCGCAGCTCTCCTGCATACTTAGATACGTATTTTTAACTATTTAAAGGGACACTTAACCCAAACTTTTGCTTTCATGTTTCAGATAGAGCAGCAATTTTAAGCAACTTTCTAATTTACTCCTATTATAATTTTTTCTTCATTCTCTTGGTATCTTTATTTGAAAAAGCAGGAATAAAAACTTAGGATTCGGACCATTTTTGGTTCAGCACCCTGGATAGTGCTTGCTGATTGGTGGCTACATTTAGCCAACAATAAGCAAATTTAATCCTTGTTCTAAACCTAAAATGGGCTGTCTCCTAAGCTTTTATTCCTGATTTTTCAAATAAAGATAGCAAGAGAAGGAAGAAAAATTGTTAATAGGAGTAAATTTGAAAGTTGATTAACCCCTCAAGGACCACAGCACTTCTCCATTTTCTGTCCGTTTGGGACCAGGGCTATTTTTACATTTCTGCTGTGTTTGTGTTTAGCTGTAATTTTCCTCTTACTCATTTACTGTACCCACACATATTATATATTGTTTTTCTCACCATTAAATGGACTTTCTATAGATATTAACCATTATTTTCATCATATCTTATAAATTACTAGGGAAAAAAAGATAAAATATGATGAAAAAATTGAAAAAACACACTTTTTCTAACTTTGACCCCCAAATTCTGTTACACATCTACAACCACCAAAAAACAACCATACTAAATAGTTTCCAAATTTTGTCCTGAGTTTAGAAATACCCAATGTTTACAGGTTCTTTGCTTTTTTTGCAAGTTATAGGGCCATAAATACAAATAGCACTTTGCTATTTCCAAACCACTTTTTTTCTCCCTTGACATGTATATATATATATTTTAGAAGACAACCCAAAGTATTGAACTAGGACCATTTTGGTATATTTCATGCCACAATTTCACCTCCAAATGTGATCAAATAAAAAAAGTCATTCACTTTTTCACAAACTTTTTCACAAACTTTAGGTTTTTCACTGAAATTATTTACATACAACTTGTGCAATTATGGCACAAATGTTTGTAAATGCTTCTTTGGGATCCCCTTTGTTCAGAAATATCAGACATATCTGGCTTTGGCATTGCTTTTTGGCAATTAGAAGGCTGTGCACCATACTTGTATTATGCCCAGCAGTGAAGGGGTTAATTAGTTAGCTTGTAGGGATCTTGC
The DNA here is from genome assembly GCF_027579735.1 of Bombina bombina. Classification (NCBI taxonomy): domain Eukaryota; kingdom Metazoa; phylum Chordata; class Amphibia; order Anura; family Bombinatoridae; genus Bombina; species Bombina bombina. Next base: position 24,440,892 of record NC_069500.1, on the reverse strand, counting down.
AGGGTTAATTTTAGATTTAGTGTAGAGATCAGCCTCCCACCTGACACATCCCACCCCCTGATCCCTCCCAAACAGCTCTCTTCCCTCCAACAACCCACAATTGTGCCTGCCATCTTCAGTACTGGCAGAAAGTCTGCCAGTACTAAAATAAAAAGTATTTTTTAAAAATATATTCTGCTCTGTAGGATCCCCCTTAGCCCCCAACCTCCCTGACCCCCCCCCCCCCCAATCAGCTCTCTAACCCCCCCCCTCTACCTTTTTGTTCACCATCTTGGGTACTGGCAGCTGTCTGCCATTACCCAGTTTGCCATAAAATATGTTTTTTTTTATTTGTAAATAGTTTTCTGTAGTGTAGCTGCCCCCTCAATAACCAAGTCCCCACCCACTCCCAGATCCCATAGATAAAAATCCCCCCACCCTCTCTCCCACATTGTTCTGCGCAAAATGAAATTGTGCCATAGTGTAGTGTTCCCACCTGCTCCCGCCTCCGTGCCCGCACCTTGTGCACGCATGTGCACCCATGCACACACCCGTGCATGTGTCAAGCACCCCCGCATGTGATCCCACTCCCCTCCGACGAACTTCCCTCATTGATGGCCGCCCACCTGCCTCCCTGCAATGGCTCCCACCCACCAACGATCGTGGCCATCGATATCTGATGGAGAGAGGGCCACAGAGGGGCTCTCTCTGCATTGGATGGCTAAAAAATGTTTTTGCAGGATGCCTCAATATCGAGGCATCACTGCAATAACATGAAAGCGTCCAGAAGCAATAAGGATCACTTCCACCACTTGAAAACACTAATGATGTACAGGGTACGTCCTTGGTCGTTAACGACCATTTTTTGTAGGCCGTACCTGTACGTCGTTGGTTGTTAAGGGGTTAAAATTGCTGCTCTATCTGAATCATGAAAGAAAAAAATTGGGTTTCATATCCATTTAAATTAAACAAATAAATATGGCAAATTCAGATTTTTTCCTTTGTTTTCTTAAAATATCAGGCTACATTTGTTTGGATATTTGTCTTGTTAAAACGAGACGAATAACTATGTTTCGTTGACAAATGCGCTTTTGCATATATATATAAATAAAGGTTTAGCACAAGCACTCACTGGAATTGAAGAAGGTGAAATAAAAAATATTTATTCCATATACAAACAAGTGACATTTTGGGATGTTCACCCCTTCTTCAGACCAACGTGGGTCTGATTAAGGTGAACACCCCGAAACATCACTTGTTTGTATATTGAATAAATAATTTTTATTTCACCTTCTGTGAGTGCTTGTGCTAAACCTTGATATTAAACTTAATATAAATGTGTACATTTATTTATAATATTTATATATATATAAATATATAGCAATATGAATAAATATAGAGAGAAAGATATAGATATTGTGTATATGTAGATACATATATGTAAAATAATATTTTCTTTTTAGTGAAGAACAAAGCTATTTAATGTATTTCTATTAAAAAAAAACATATTCACTTTGTTTAAAATGGATATTTTATATGTCAAGGTGCTTGACTGGGAATATCAGCATCTCTCATGCTGTTGCTGGATGTCTGCATGTGAGGCATCTGGCAACAGTGCAGTTGCTGAAAAAAATTTGAGTTACTGAGTATACAATCACCATGACAGCCAGTCACCTTAATCACATGTAAAAAATGACAACTTATTGTTTGTAACAAAAGCTTGTCTTGGCCCCTTCTGTCCCAGTGAACAGTAATAGTAAAAAAACAAGGTATATTTATTTTAATAAAGTTTTTTTTTTATTATTATTAAATGTTATTTTAATCAAATTTATTTTTTTACCATTTTATTTTTATAGCGTTTTTGTTTTGCCCCTAAATGTGATTTACTTCCCCCTGCCGATAAAAGTATTAAAAATAATATGCTAGATTACAAGTGGTGCGCTAAAGTGATAAGCAATATCGTGACAGTGCTAACTTGCACATGTATTACAAGTTCAAAGTAAACAGGTGACTGGTCCGCTGCCTCTGAGGCTGTGGATATCAATCCGCTCGATCCTATATGATCTGGTTGATTCAAACCCCCTGCTAGCGTATGCTGTCGGCATTCAGCGATGTCTGTCGGACATGATACGCTACAGCGTATCATGTTGGTCAGGAATTGATCATTCGGCCCCATAGTGTAAAGTGTAACAAGAAATAAACTTTCTAATAAAAATTATTCATATAAATATTTTTTTATAAGGTTTAAAAGATATATAGTATATGACAAGGTATTTGACTGGAAAGGGATAACATGACTAAATACATGTATGGGTGTATTTAAATGTGCATATATGTGTCTTTATGTGTTTATATTTGTACATGGCATATATGTATATACCTGACCAGATAGCTCAACATGCTGAGGCACTGTGGCTGAGCTTTGTAGCAACCCAAGGGTTGTAGGTTTGATCCCCGGCGAGGTCCACTCAGCCTTTCATAAAATGAGCAGCGCCTTGAGACCCTTATGGGTGATTAGCCATGCTTTACAAGTACCCAATACATATATATATATATTCTGAAGCTGAATTTTAAAGTATATTTACAACAAGTCTTTAAAGAACATTCACAGACCCACTTTCAGCTGACACTGCCCTCTGCTTCAGGTAGTCAAAGGAAGATAGTTACCCTCCCACCCTGCCCCTCACCCCACCCTGCCCCTCACCCCACCCCACCCCCCCCCACCCCCAGGTTCATTCCCCCATTTATAGATAGTCTCCCACACACCTTTCATTCTCCTAAACTGACAGCTGCAAACACTAATCAGCACATCCTTCCATTCACTTAACCCTTTAGAATACATACCCTCTCTCCCTACAAATAGCTATATATCCCACATCAATAGTGTGTGTGTATATATATATATATATATATATATATATATATATATATATATACACATATATATATATTTCTTTTTTATATTGTACTATTTTTGTTTTATTTTCATCTACACACCTCATAGCACTAACATGTATCAAATATGACCATACTGATATTCGTGACAACCCTTTTCTCACTCCAATTTTGTTCACTTCATTACCGCCATAAGCACCCATCTCAAACTGGAAAACAAATTATCATACACCATGGCCTGCTCTGTTGCTGTAACTTATCTGCTGAGTGCTGGTGGAGAGTTATAAAAAATAGCCCTCCTACCCCCACCTCACAAAATTATAAAGTATGCCATTCACTATATAGCCAAACAAAAACTATGTCCTATTCCTTATGCTACTTGCCCTTGCAAATGATGTAGAGTCTAACCCTGGTCCCCCAGCAAATTCCATTCCTAGCCTTCCAGCTAAAAAAGGCCTCTCCTTTGTGCACTGTAATATACGCAGCTTACTTCCAAAAATCGATGCACTGCAAGCTTGGTGTTTACAATACAAGCCAAAAATCATTGCGATCTCTGAATCATGGCTAACTGCAAAAATACCTGACTCTGCCATTGCAATACATAGGTATTCATGCCATAGAATTGACAGAGCAAAGAGAGGAGGCGGCATTGTAATTTATGTTGCCAACTCGACAAAGTTCACCCCCATACAAAAATCTAGCTCTCCTGCCACCTTTGATTTCCTTTCTGGCAAAATTGAGATCCTGTGCAGTAAATCAATCATTGTTGCAGGAATCTACCGCCCACCTAGCTCCCCTGTGCATTCCATTTCAGACATAGCACAGCTCCTTAGTGAATCCATAACTCAAAACCCAAAAAGTGAAATTTTGGTTTTTGGAGATTTTAACATCGATTGGCTGAATCCAAAAAACAACAGTTGTCGCTCGCTGTTTAAACCTTTGCAGCTAACGCAATTAATCTCCTCCCCAACTCACATAAATATCAAAAGCCATAATCATACCCTGCTCGACTGGATTCTCTCCACTTCTCCCGACTGAATCCAGGAGGCAGGTGTTCTCCCTAACAATTTCAGTGACCACTGCTTAGTGTACTGTGTGCGCAAAATAAAGGCTACTAAATCCTCTCCCAAGGTTAAAATCACCAGGTCCTTCAAAATTTTTTATCTTCAATCATTTCTAAATGACATCAAGAACCTCCCCTGGCACAGATTAAACCTAATCCCAGATCTAGACTCTGCAGTAGAATTCTTTCAGTCTGAATTCCTACAAGTTTGGAATTTACATGCACCGCTGCGCAAGGTGAGAGTAAAAGGAGCACACTTGAATTGAATCACAGCTGACCTCATTCAAATGTACCAGTTTCGGGATTCATTGTGGTCAAAGTTCAAGCATACTGGCTCTATGAACGATCACTGTGTATATAGACAATGGCGAAATATATGTACTAAACAAACAAAATTGGCTAAGGCACAATATTTCTGTGAAAATCTGCACAATAATATATCTAACCCTAGAAAGTTTTGGAAACTCATAAATAACTTACAAAATCCACCAATCCACTCCCAACCCTCCACTGTCAATGTGGATAACCAAAACCTGCAACTCCCCTTAGAAGTAGCAAATGCCTTTAACAATTATTTTGTTGGATGCTCCACCACCCTGATTGACAAACTAATAAATGGCACGTATCCTGAAGCTACAAATGTGGATCAGGCCCCACTAAAACAGCAAAGACCCAATATAGAGAAGTTCAATTTTAGACCTGAACCCATCAATGTCATTAAGAAACACCTCAATAATCTAAAAATGAAAAACCAGTCAGGACCTGATCAAATCCCAGCAATGCTGTTGAAGCTCAGTGCGTCACAACCCTAATTAACGAATCCTTGGTGTCTGGATACATACCCAAACTCTGGAAAACTGCAAGAGTAGTGCCTATTCATAAAAGTGGGGAGTTAACCTTGGTTTCTAACTATTGCCCTATATCATTGCTCCCTGTATTGTCAAAAATATTAGAAAAATGCGTCCATACGCAATTATGCGAGTATTATCAACTTTCTAACTATCTGACCCCTGATCAATCAGGTTTTAGACCGAATCACTCCACTACAACTGCCCTCCTAAAAGTTTGCAATGACATCCAAACTGGCATGGAACAAGGAGACCTAACTGGAGCTATTTTCCTTGATTTTGCTAATGCTTTTGATACAGTGGACCATGACATACTACTTCTCAAACTAAAAAACTCTGGTATTGCTGATCGCCCGTTAACCTGGTTTAAATCATATGTATCGGATAAATCACAATATGTCTCTGTTTCTAACAGTGACTCCCTCCCTCTCCCAGTCACGTGTGGTGTTCCCCAAGGTTCTATTCTCGGCCCCCTACTATTCACATTATTTATAAATGATTTGCCTAATGTCTGCAAATCCTCAACTGTACACATGTACGCAGACGACACGGTAATCTATGCAAACAAATCTGATCTGCCGCAGCTTGAAGCAGTGCTCCAAGACCAGTTCACAGAGGTAGAAAAGTGGATCTCGAAAAACAAACTCTTCCTAAACACTGACAAAACTGTCACAATGATCTTTGGAACGGGACCTAAATTACAAAAATTACAAAATTCCCATCTTCGCATCAAAAGAAAATCCAATTGCACGCTGACCGCAGTCCACTCTTTTAAATACTTAGGTATGTTGTTAGACCCCAATCTATCTTTTGGCCTCCACATAGACAAACTTGCCTCTAAACTTTATCCAAAACTAGGTGCCCTGTACAGAAACAAATCCTGCCTCAGCCCTACAGTAAAGGAAAATATTGTACAGCAAATGCTGATGCCTATCATGGATTATGGGGACATAGTATATGCACCTGCTCCGCAAACTCACCTTAATAAACTAAATACATTGTATAACTCGTTCTGCCGCTTTGTGCTACAATGTAACTACAGGACCCACCATTGTGACATGCTAAAAGAACTAAACTGGCTGTCGCTGGAATCCAGACGCACCCTCCATCTTTCCTGCCTTGTGTTTAAGAGCCTTTCTGGGAAGCTCCCACCCTACCTGAGCAGAATGCTCTCCCCAGCTATTCCCACCTCCTATAACCTCCGATCACAGCACATTATTTAGCTTGCCTCAATACAAAAAGAAAGCAGCTCGATCCTCCTTTTCCTACAGAGCGCCACAATTATGGAATAACCTCCCTCACACTTTAAAAACTTCCCCAAGCCTAAAATCCTTTAAGAGATCCCTCTCTTCATATCTCAAAACAGAATGCTCCTGTCATGGTTGATTAAATATTTCATACCTGCTCAATGTTAAATGTTTGCATATATTGTGTATTATTATTGTTTTTGTATTTTATTGTACCCTATTGTATCAATGCAATGTTTTGTGGACCCAGGACATACTTGAAAATGAGAGAAATCTCAATGTATCCTTCCTGGTAAAATATTTTATAAATAAATAAATAAATAAATATATAAATAAATATATACAATTTATGTCCACTTTCAAACCATTTCCAGTTATATAACTCAAAACATTTTTTAATTAATTTTATAATAGGCTTTACTATGTATTTAATGTAATCAATTTATATTCCATTGCACTTCACTTAGAAGAAAAATGTTCTTAGTATTTTTAAAACTAAATGTATATATATATATTTAAAAATAACATTCAATTATAAAATATTCATAACTACCTTTGGTTTAGCGCTGTAGCTTTAATGCGGTGTTGGTTTAGTGCACGAGCGATAAGTGTTTGCTTTTTTTAAAAGCATGCTCTTTTAAAGTCTATGGGGAATTGGTAACGTGGTTGTATTATCTGAAGTCCTGAAGTTAGCGAGCATCGGTTTTCACTTCTTAGCTAACTTTTTATTTTCAACTTAATTCCCATAATACACGCACTAACCCACTTATGTTAAAAGTTTCCTTTCAGCAGTGTTAGCACGCAAGCAATACATATATTTAGCGCACCAGCCTGAGTCTGGCAGCCTTGGGGGCCAATCATCGCTAAATGACATCGCTAAATGCTGACAGCATACGCTGTCGGCATTTATCATTGTGCACATTGTGAACTACTTGTGCAATGCTGCCCCCTGCAGATTCGCGACCATTCGCTAGCAGAGGGTATCAATCAGCCCGATCTTATAGGAGGCAGCGGATCAGTTATGCTTCATAACTGCTGTTTCGTAAACATGTGCATAAAGGTCCATTCGGAGCTTGATAATTTGGCCCCTTGGTGTGAGAGCTAAGGAACAGTAGGGAGGAAGAGAGAGCGCTATACAGCTAATACCAACTGGTAGAGTGGAACTATAAAAAGTGGTATATCTCCTAATAAGTATATAGAGTGGGAATGTAGTGAGTAGTTTTATCTTATTTATATAGGATTGCAGATGGTCCATATGCTCTCTATATGCTCACAAAAACTCCATTTAGTAGGATCAAATAGTGTTGCCAAAACCAACAATTTGTGTGTTTCTTACACCTTTTAGAGACGGTGGGGTATGGGAAGGCCGTTTACGTTTGAGTGGTAAACAATATAAAGAGATTAATGGCCATCACACTTATGTATCTATAAAGATAGACTTATTTTAACTCTTAAAATATATAGCATACTTAGGCCCCTATTTATAGAAGTCTGGTGGACCTGATCTGACAGTGCGGATCAGGTCTGCCAGACCTCGCTGAATACAGAGTGCAATACGCTCTCTGTATTCAGCATTGAACCAGCAGCTCACAATAGCTGCTGGTGCAACGCCGCCCCCTGCAGAATCGCGGCCACCAGCAGGGGGGTGTCAATCAACCCGATCGTACTCGATCGGGTTGAATTGTGGCGATGTCTGTCCACCTGCTCAGAGCAGGCGCACAGGTTATGGAGCAGCGGTCTTTGTGACCGCTGCTTCATAACTGCTGTTTCTGTCGAGCCTGCAGGCTCGCCAGAAACACGGGGCATCAAGCTCCATTCGGAGCTTGATAGATTGGCCCCTTAGTATCACACACACAGATCTAAAACAGATCTAACACAGATCTTAAACAGGTAAAAAATCTGCCATAAATATAGGTCAAGAATCTGCCTAGAAATATACAATCCTTGATCACATATATATATAAAAAGGTTGGCAAACCTAGAGAAAATAAATTAAATAAAAAATAGTTTTGAGTGAGTTCTCTTAGTTAAAAACTCTTCATCCGTTGTAAGGATACATATCGTAGTTGCTATTTCAAGAGAGATATCCTGTGTGCAGCGTTTTTTAGAAAGTGCTCTAACCTTAGTATTTTTAGTATTTTTTGTAGTCAGGTAACTGCCACTTGATGAATAAATATCTGGTTTCAGTTCTGATCCGTTGAGATCTTAGGGTTTCTAATCTGCCCTCTGCCCTTTATCTATTCCGTATTCTTACAAGACTTTGCCAGTCCTGGATCTGCTGTTTGAAGTAAGTACAGACACTCGCTGCGCTTGTCAGCGTTCATGTGGTCACGTGGGACATCTTTACGGAAAAGTGGAGGAGCTCTGTTTTTCCTGTTCACAAGTGTTGAATGCAACGCGTTTCGGCTGTTGACAGCCTTTCTCATAGCCTTGGTGTGAGAGCTACACAGAGGCCATTCCTGGAGTGTGTATAAAGTTCTCTCACAGGTGACACTCTATTCCTTATGCAAGTTACACCTTCCTATCTTACTGTTTAATTCACCAAAAATAAGTTGAGGAATTTGTTACAAATTACACAATGAATTGAATGTACTGGTTGAAAAATACATAAACACAAAACCAGAAGTGAATGCAAGTTAAAGGGACAGTTTACCTTAACAATTTCTTCACTTTCATTTGTTTCCAGTGATCAATTTTACCTGGTGGAGTGCAATAAGTTGTTTTACAAATAGCTCCTTTTACTTTATTTCAACATTTAAAATAGCTGATTTTCCTTGTGGTTTTCCTACCTATACTGAAAGTGTCTATACTTAAGTATAAATTGAAGAAAACCCGTATAAACATAGCCAGCAGAATAAATTACACTCTCAATAGGAGGTAGACAAGATAAGCAGTGTTAATTGTCCTAAACATTGGGCTTTGTTTTACATGCATAGGGGCCAAATTATAACCTGTCCGCCTGCTCTGAGGCCGCGGACAGAAATCATCCCGATCGAGTATGATCAGGTTGATTGACACCCCTTGCTAGCGGCCAAGCTTGGCCGCAAATCTGTAGGGGATGGCATTGCTACATTTTATCATGTCCGCTCACACTATGAAAAATCTACCCCTAAGGGTAATCATTAGGTTAGTATAAAGTAAAGTTTATGTCAGATGTTATCTGTTAAATACAGTTAGGGAATGATATGTAGCAGAGTTAGCCTAAAGAAGTCTGCAGTTTACATTTCCAACTCAGCGAATTAGAAAATACTGAATTTTCAGAGCTAAATTATATGAAATGGGAGAAAATTAATAAATGTTTTGTTGCATATTTGTTTTTGTGTTTTTTTTGTGCAGAACTAAACATTTTATATTAAAATCTCAAGGTGTTTCATGTACAGTGAATTTTATCTGAGCCTCAAACATTCTACACAGTGATTATCAAAACCCATTTTTTATTTGTAAAACCTTAATGTCCCTTTGAGGGACAATCACATCTAATGTAGATTTTTGTTGGGTTTTTTAGAGCTGTTGAAAGCCAATATAAAATGTGTTACTGTGTGTTCATAAAGTGCCCTTACAATGTGTTAACATCACTGGTATTTAGCTTTTCAATATCTCTAACACTTTAGCCTTGCACTATTAAAAAACACTTTTTGCCTATTGTGATCTGAATTTCGTATTGGTTAACACATGGAGGCCGAATTATCAGGCTCTGAATGGAGCTTAATGCCCCTTGTTTCCGGTGAGTCTTCAGGCTCACCGGAAACAGAAATTATGAAACAGGGGTCTAAAGACTGCTGCTCCATAACTTGTCGGCCTACTCTGAGGCAGCGGACAGAAATTAACCCATTCGCAAGAACGGCTGGTGCAATGATAAATGCCGACAGCGTATCGTATCATGTCCGCTGGCACATTAATTAATAGTTCATAAAGTGCCGCACATTGGATAAACTAGCGATGTGTATTTACGCACATTTCTGGAGTCGCCATTGACTTACGCCCGTTAGAAACTTCCAGCACCTAAGAAAAAAAAGAAAAAAAGTTAAATTTCCCGTAAAAGTCTAACACGCCTCCCAAAAATAAACCTGACACGTCAAAACCCCTATATCTGCCATTACCCCCATATCAGAACTAATAATAAATGTATTAACCCCTAAATACGACCCCCAACATCCCAAACTACTTAAGGAATGGTATGTACCTATTTAGGGGTAGTAAGAGAGCTGAATCCCATTTTAAGGGCAATGCCCATAGAAATGCCCCTTTAGGGGAAATGGGTAGTTTAGGAATTTTTAGTGTTAGGTTTTTTTTATTTTGGGGGCTTTTGGTGGGTTTTACTGTTAGAGGGGGGACTTAGTATTTTTAAAGGTAAAAGAGCTGTTTAACTTAGGGCAATGCCCTACAAAAAGTTTTTTTTTAAGGGCTATTGGTAGTTAAGTATTAGATTAGGGGGTGTTTTTATTTTGGGGGGGTTATTTTCATAGGGATTTGTTTTTTTTTTGTTTTTTTTTATAATTTGTTTTATTATTTTATGTTATGTTTGAGTTTTTAATCTTTTGTAATCTTAGAATAATGTAATCTTAGTTTTTTTATTTTTAAGTAATGTTAGCTTTTTTATTTAGTATTTTTTAAATTTAGATAATTGGGGTTAATTTAGGGGGTATTAGGTTTGGGGGCTTAGTAATTTTATTAGTTATTTGCAATGTGGGGGTTTGGCGGATTAGGGTTAAATAGATTTATTAGGTCTGTTGCGATGTGCGTTTGGCAGATTAGGGTTTATTAGCTTTATAAGGTTTGTTGTGATGTGGGTTAATGGCAGATTAGAGGTTAATAGTTTTAATAGGTACTTTGCATTGTGGGGAGTTGGCAGATTAGGGGTTAATACTTTTATTAGGTTTATTGCGATGTAGGTGAATGGCGGATTAGCGGTAAATACATTTATTAGGTTTATTGTGATGTGAGTTAATGGCGGATTAGCGGTAAATAAATTTATTAGGTTTATTGTGATGTAGGTGCATGGCGGATTAGCGGTAAATACATTTATTAGGTTTATTGTGATGTAGGTGAATGGCGGATTAGCGTTAAATACATTTATTAGGTTTATTGTGATGTGGGTTAATGGCGGATTAGGGGTTAATATATTTTATTAGCTATTGCGGTGGGGGTTGGTGGCTGACAGGTAGATAGATATTGCGCATGCGTTAGGTGTTAGTTTAATATTTTTACGCAATTACAGGAGTTATGATGCTCACATTTTCAGTGCAAGGCTTGCTACACCTGCCTATGTGTGGCAAGGTGTAAATGGAGTAACATTTCTCCACTTTAACCGCATAAGTCCTTGCACTGAATAAGTGATACCAATTTATGACACGGTTCTATGTTAGCTTATGGGAGTAAAAATTGTGGCCGACGGGTGAAATATATGCGTCGCATTTATATGTGGTGCCGCATATGTGATACCAAAACCGTGTAAAAAACCATTGTCGCTGGCTTTTGCGGGTGACACCACATATGTAATGTTGCCCTAAGCTTGTGCGTTTGTTTTATTATGAATACAAACTCAAGAAGGAAAACAGATATACATTTTGTTTTCGCAAAACAAATAAATGAACAAATTCATTAACTAAAAGAAAATGAACAAACGCTAATAAAGTTCGTTAGTGTGCATTCATTTCTTTTAGGATTACCTTTAAAGTTTAAATACTTTTCTGTAGCGCACTAGAGAGCTGTGTGTAATCCTGACCCTTCTTCACAGAGCCCTGCGCCGCGCTAATAGGGTTATCGCAGCTGATCCCAGAGCCTGTGTTAAAGGAGACGGTCTTTAGCGCAGGACATGCGCACAAATAAAAAAAAAAGTTTGCATAAGACTAATCGTTTGGGCCCAAAATAGTAACATTTTTCACTTATGGGTTCTTTTGGAATTAGTTTGTTAATAAAAATCAGTCAACCTGCTATTTCCTATAGGGAGCATCTTCAGGGTAGCAGAGGAGGAGCTGGGCAGTAGCTTAAACTTAACTAAAGTATTAGCTAGTGTTTCCGCTTCAAGCAAGCAGCAGCACAACAAGGCCCTGATGATCGAAAACGCTGCAATGTGGTGATATATTCAAAAGGGATTTGAAGTGAATGTTGAGAAAGCCGGAAAAAAATATAAAAAAGTTCTGACATAGCTATTTAAAGGCAGCATCGCTTAGAGGCATTTTACTGTATATTGCAATGGATGGTGATGCTGGCGAAATATTTCAAGCAGCATTGGCGCCAACATTGGTGATGTAAAGTAAAGGATCCCTTTTACATATACAGCACTGAGCCTAATAAATATATTAATGTACCCCTAAACAGACATAAAACAGCGCTGCAAACTTACCCTAAACTACTTAACCCCTAAACTGCAAATAGCCCACCACAATAAACTTCCTAACCTATTAACCCCTAAACCACCAATAGCCCACCTCATTATCCCCCTAAACTACTAAACCCCTAAAGTGTCGATAGCCCACCACAATATACTTCCTAACCTATTAACCCCTAAACCGCCAATAGCCCACCTCATTATCCCCCTAAACTACTAAACCCCTAAAGTGTCGATAGCCCACCACAATATACTTCCTAACCTATTTACACCTAAACCACCAATAGCCCACCACAATAAACGTCCTAACCTGTTGACCACTAAACCACCAATAGCCCACCACAATAAACATCCTAACCTATTGACCCCTAAATTGCCCACCGCATTATCCCCCTAAACTACTTAACCCCTAAACTGCCCATAGCCCACCACAATAAACCTCCTAACCTATAAACCCTAAACCGCTAAAAACCCACCACAATAAACTTCCTAAACTTTTGAACCCTAAATCACCAGTATCCCACAGCATTATCCCCCTAAACTACTTAACCCCTAAACTGCCCATAGCCCACCACAATAAACTTCCTAACCTATTAACCTCTATACAGCCATAACCCCTCAACTCAAACTACCCCTACAATACTTAACTACCTAACAGCTAACCCCCAGTGATTCCTAATCTAACCCCCCTAAGTAACACAAAATAACAAATACTAAAATTTAAAAAATGAAAACATCAAATTACCAAAATTAAAAACTACCCAAGTTATGTCTATCCTAGAACTAATGTCCCCTTAAAAAAAGCCCACCCCAAAATAAAACACCCTATACTAACAATAAAACCTACTTTAACAATTGCCCTTAGAAGGGCATTTTGTAGGGCACTGCCCTAAAGCGATTAAAGCACTTTAACATTTAAAATAGAAAATCCCGATTCTAAAATCAAATCATCCCCCCAAAAAGGCTTTCTTAAAAAAACCTAAACTAATAATTGCCTTAATAAGGGCAGATTGTAGGGCATTGCCCTAAAGGGATTTAGCTCTTTTGTGAAGGGTGGAGGGGGGAATTATATTCTAAAAAAACCCTATCCTAAAAAAATCACTAAGTTAAAAAAAAACAATCTTAAAAAAAGTTGCCCTGAAAATGGCATTTGGTAGCGCATTGTCCTTAGAGGGGTTTTAGGTAGGGAATTGCTCTTAGAAGGGCATTTGGGAGGGCGTTGTTCTTAGAAGGACATTTCATAAGGCATTGCTCTTAGAAGGGCATTTGGTAGGGCAGTACCCTAAAGTGATTATAGCTAATTTGCTCTGAAAGAAAAAAAAGCCCTATTCTAAAAAAAAGATCTTTAAAAATAAATTAATAAAAAGCAGATTAAAGTCTTTTGTAATTAAAAAAATACCCTGTTCTAAAAAAAATAATCATAACCATAAGAGAAAAAACCCACCCCCCAAAAAAATCCTTACTCTAAACCCCAAAGTTTCTACTCACCCAACTTGAATCCACCTCCTATCTGCTCAGCTCCAGGGGTGCTCCTCTTCTTTCTTCAAGGCGGTGGTCCTCCGGGATGGTCCTCTTCATGACGGCAGTCCTCTTTTAGCTTCATCCATGGTGGTGCTCTTCCACCCGATGCGTCTTCTGTCTTCTTCCATCTTCCATCCATCCTTCTTCATTCGATCACCGCCACTCACTGACGCTTTAATGTGAGGTACCCCCTTATGTGGGAGAGACCTTGCATTTCTATTGGCTTGTTTATGAATTCTTAGTCCAATCAGCCAATATGAAAAGCTTTATATATATATATATACTGATGTGTTATGAGTAAACAAGTGGTCTTGACCCTATACAGCATATCCTGCATGCATTTGCAGTATCTGAGCCGGTATTTTTAGCTGTTGTCTACTCACACAATGCTTTGCTACATTAAAGCCAGCAATACACTTCATAAAGTGTTACTTTGTTATATCAGTGACATAAACAAAAAAAACAGTTAAATAAATCTGTCAATTCTCATGGCTAGCTTCTCAGTCTTGCAAATGTCAAAATAAAACTTTATAGAAACATCTGATTATCCTACTGCAACCCCCCAAAAATATAGGTGGATCATGGAGTTAGTGACTGTAGGAGAACATGATGGAACCTCTGATTGATTCCTCTTTGTCCTTTTGTGAAGGCAATAACATAGCACTTTCCTTAGATTAATAAAGCACCAATCAAACGCAGCATTGGATCAATAGCAAAAATATTATCTTGTGTTGATATAATTCAGTTTACTAATATACCCCTTTAAAGAAAAGTGTGAACTATAAAATGTCTTTGCAAAAGTGTAACTTTTCTAGACTTTAGATCAATAAATATTCATGCATTGAAACAACCTTTTAAAAAACATGAAACTTTTTCAATTTATCAAAGATTACATGGACATTTTACCATACAAACTACTGATCAGTTTGAAAGAAAATTCCGTAATAGGAATGTCTTTGTGCGGTAGCGCAATATCATCTAATCATTTTTATTAATGCAATGCGAGGTGTGTGTGCATTGGAGATAAGAACAGAGGTCACTGCTCAGAACATAGAAAAGCCTGAAGGGGGAATCAGGTCCGTTAAAATACAATTAATTCGCTAAGGTCATTTCATTTGGTTTGTATCAAATAATTTCTCCTAAAGGCCTTAAGGCAGACAGTCTGATATACATAATTATACATAATAGCCTCTGATTTGCTCTGTTTTATATAAGTGAGAAGGACTTGAAGAGTTTATCTTGATTACGGCAGTGATTGCAGCGTCTGGTATTTCCTCCTGTATAAGACGCTGCTTGAGAACGTTCGGAAAGAACATTGCAAAAAAAAGATATTTTATGATCTATGTAAAACAAGTTGACAACATCAGCATGTCGCTACAATATTTATTTGTTGCTGAATATTTGTAAGTTCATTTATTTTTATGAATTGCATAGTAATGAATGTAGCAGCTAAGTATTTACAGCAGCGGTTCCCAAAAGGTTTTTTATATATTTATTTTTATAAGGATAGTATCCAAAAGTAACTAGATCTGTGGTTTAAAGGCACTGTAAATATTGTGAGATGGTGACTGGACACTTCATGATTTCATGCACAAATACCACCAAAAGTAAAGCTTTAACACGTGCAGGTTAGTGTACACATTACAAGTTGAAAGTAAAATGTTTGCATGCGAGCAAATGCTGATCTGCGCTAACTTCAGGACCTCTAATATCACAACATTGCTAATTTATTCTCCCCATAGACTTCAATGGGGAGAGCAACCTGGAAAATAAAACTAACACTCGCACGCATATCTATCTATCTATTTATCTATCTATCTATCTATCTATCTATCTATCTATCTATCTATCTATCTATCTATATATATATATCTAATGTATTTTTAAAATATATATCTATATATATAGAATACATACATACATACATACGCACACATATAAATGAATATATGGGTATAGGTATATATATATATATATATATATATATATATATATATATATATATATATATATATATATATATATATATATATATATATATATATATATATATATATATATATATATATAGGAATATCTATTTAAAATACATTTTCCCCTATGTGAAGAACATTGGAATGTAAAATATTTGCAATGCATACACAGTAAAACACATAATTACATATTAAAATGAATAAAAAGTATTTTCTTAATTTCAGATATTTGAGTGTATGTATATACTGTACATATATACAAGTAAATACACAAGTATACACATATAAACATATGAATATATACATGCATACACATATTTAGACATGCATATATACAATATATCCCTTTCCATTCAAAAACCTTGTAATTTAATATATACCTTTTAACTCGTATAACTTTTTGGTTTAATATTTATAATAATAATTATTATTATATAGTGTATATATGAGTGTAACTTTTTATTTTAATGTATTTATGTTAAGGGGTCACAATCTAAAGTTAACAGATTCAGGAGAAATTTGAGGAAGCATTTTTTTTACAGAAAGGCTGGTGGATTCATGGAATAAACTTCCATTTGAGGTGGTAAACACAAAAGGGTCAATTTATCAAGCTCCGTCTAAAGACAGCTACTCCATAACCTGTCTGCCTGCTCTGAGGCGGCGGACAGAAATCGACCCGATCGAATATGATCAGGTTGATTGACACCCCCCTAGTGGCCGATTGGCTGCGAATCTGCAGGGGGCGGCATTGCACCAGCAGGTCACAAGAACTGCTGGTGCAATGATAAATGCCGACAGCGTATGCTGTATAATATGGGTAGACTTGATGGGCCTTTTTGGTTCCTATCTACCATCAAATTCTATATTTCAATCGCCTAGATTTAGAGTTTGGCGTTAGCCGTCAAAACCAGCGTTAGAGGCTCCTAACGCTGGTTTTGGGCTACCGCTGGTATTTAGAGTTTTGTAGGTAAGGGTCTAACGCTCACTTTCCAGCCGCGACTTTTCCATACCGCAGATCCCCCTACGCCGATTGAGTAGCCTATTTTTTCAATGGGATCTTACTAACGCCGGTATTTAGAGTCTTGGCTGAAATGAGCGTTAGAAATCTAACGACAAAACTCCAGCCGCAGAAAAAAGTCAGGAGTTAAGAGCTTTCTGGGCTAACGCCGGTTCATAAAGCTCTTAACTACTGTGCTCTAAAGTACACTAACACCCATAAACTACCTATGTACCCCTAAACCGAGGTCCCCCCACATCGCCGCCACTCTATTATAATTTTTAACCCCTAATCTGCCGACCGCACACCGCCGCAACCTACGTTATCCCTATGAACCCCTAATCTGCTGCCCCTAACACCGCCGACCCCTATATTATATTTATTAACCCCTAATCTGCCGCCCCCAACGTCGCCGCCACCTACCTACAATTATTAACCCCTAATCTGCTGACCGGACATCGCCGCCACTATAATAAATGTATTAACCCCTAAACCGCCGCACTCCCGCCTCGCAAACACTAGTTACATTTTATTAACCCCTAATCTGCCCCCCCCAACGTCGCCGACACCTACCTACAATTATTAACCCCTAATCCTAATTATTAACCCCTAAACCTAAGTCTAACCCTTACCCTAACACCCCCCTAACAAATCTATTTTTAATAAATCTAAATAAAATTACTAAATAAACTTAATTAAATAAATTATTCCTATTTAAAACTAAATACTTAACTGTAAAATAAACCCTAATATAGCTACAATATAACTAATAGTTACATTGTAGCAATTTTAGGATTTATTTTTTATTTTACAGGCAACTTTGTATTTATTTTAACTAGGCACAATAGTTATTAAATATTTATTAACTATTTAATAAATACCTAGAAAAAATAAATACAAATATACCTGTAAAATAAACCCTAACCTAAGTTACAATTACACCTAACACTACTTTATATATTAAATTAATTACTTAACTACCTACAATTAAATACAATTAAATTAAATAAACTAAATTACGAAAAAAAACCCCACTAAATTACAGAAAATAAAAAAGAAATTACAATATTTTAAACTAATTACACCTACTCTAATCCCCCTAATAAAATAAAAAAGCCCCCCAAAATAATAATATTCCCTACCCTACACTACATTACAAAATAGCACTGCCCCAAAGTAATCAGCTCTTTTACCAGCCCTTAAAAGGGCTTTTTGCGGGGCATTGCCCCAAAGTAATCAGCTCTTTTACCTGTAAAAAAAAAATACAATACCCCCCCAACATTAAAACCCACCACCCACATACCCCTACTCTAAAACCCACCCAATCCCCCCTTAAAAAACCAAACACTAACCCCCTGAAAATCACCCTACCTTGAGCCGTCTTCACACAGCCAGCGACGTTGGGGTCGGAAGATTAGGGGTTAATAATTGTAGGTAGGTGTCGGCGACATTGGGGGGGCAGATTAGGGGTTAATAAAATTTGACTAGTATTTGCCAGACGGGAGGGCAGCGGTTTAGGGGTTAATACATTTCTTATAGTGGCAGGGATGTTCGGTCGGCAGATTAGGGGTTAATAATTGTAGGTAGGTGGCGGCGAGGTTGGGGGTGGCAGATTAGTGTTTAATACATATAATGTAGGGGGGCGGAGCCGACTGCTGAGGCAACTGGACGTGTGTCTGTGAAGCTCTGGGCCATCAGATATATTACTATATTTAAATTACATACAGATGGCCCTCGTTTTACAACGGTTCAATTTACACCGTTTCAGAATAACAACCTTTTTTTCCAGTCATGTGACTGCTATTGAAAAGCATTGAGAAGCAGTGCATTTATTAAAATAGCCAGTAGGTGGAGCTGTCCGCTTGTGTTGCAGCAAAGCCAAGCAAGCTGAAATTAATCAGTTTAACCAGACCTGAGCTATCGAGCAGATTTCAAAGGAACAAGATCTTCCTGTCTATAAATCAGTCCAGATTGGAATGCATAGAAAGAACTGTTTGCAGAAAAATGCAAGTGAAGTCTGTGTTGTGTGATTATTTTATTAGGTTTATAATGCTGTTTAGCAAATGTTTTTGTTCATTTAACTTAGTTTAATTATATATTCTGTGTTGTGTGATTATTTTATTAGGTTTATAATGCTGTTTAGCATTTAAAGTTTTCATTTCAAAGCTTTAAAAATAATGTATTAGATGTTACTTATGACAATTTTGAGAGGGGCCTGGAACCTATCTCCCTCACTTCCCATTGACTTACATTATAAACTGGGTTTCAATTTACAACGGTTTCGGTTTACAACCATTCCTTCTGGAACCTAACCCCGGCGTAAACTGAGGGCTATCTGTACTAAGTGCCCAAACCTACCTCACTACATGCTAGACACCTAACTTTGCCTATCTTTTATCTAAAAAACCAAAGATACACCATCTTGTGAACTCGTGGCCGATACTAAGCTTCAAGCCACACCACAAGGAGAATCTGCAGATATGGAAGCCCTAGAAATATGGGAACAACGCTCTCAACACCTATTAGAGCAGCACTTTAAAAGCTTAAAAGAAGATTTAATGTTGCTCCTATTAACTCTTGCACCGCAACTCGGACATGAGACTGAGAACACAGATCGTGTATTGTGGGGTGAGAGTTGCGCTACATTTGCAGGACAGATCCCGGAACACTCAGAGATCCTCCCTGACAGGTCTTTGCTGCATACTGCAATAGGAGAGCAGGGATGCACGCCAGACCAATACCTCCCTCTAACCGATCAATCAGAGTCAGAACCGGAGGAGTCACTATCTTTTCCTGGGGTGCGCACACATGGAATCAGAATCTGCTCATCAGAGAGTGCTGATGCATTGGATCCAGACCGACATATGACTCTGTTGCAGGGCGGAGTACTAGCACTAAAACGCTCACTAGCTGAAGGGACTCTGTTTTTCCAGGATTTGCAGGGACTATCCATAATGGAGGTACAGACTGATACTTGCCCTGACGCCAAGGACACCGACTCTTACCTACTATCGTCTCGAGGTATAATTAGAGATGCAGTCTCACATCTTTCCCTGCGCTCTTGGCCATCATCGCAGCCCTACTTACCAAAGATCTCCCGATTACACATCTGACCTGGCCATGAACATTTTGTTGCCTGCTGGATCTCGATTAGTGTTTAGGCTGTTCCTGGGGGGATTTGAGTCTCCGGTTCATTGGGCAGCTCAAGGGCCGGATCCGTCTGGGTATTGACTAGGCCAGAGGTCTCTCTCTTTGATGGGTATAGGAACGAACCAGGACTGGACTGACACACTTCTACTCTAACTTCTTATGCCCATACTACTCTCATATGGACAGGTGTGGGACATTGGCGCTAATAGTACATGCTTGGTGTCACTATGAGAGTTTATCTCCTTTGTATGACGGCCTGAGTGTACCGCATGGACTTCACCACATTCCTAGCTTATTTGAGACTTTGAAAACCCGGAGAATACAGACTTCTCAGCTTTGTTATACACTCACACTAAATTATAAGATTTAGAAAGGGTGTGGTGCAGTGTGTATACATCTGTCTATAACATACTATGGCCTAGATTTGGAGTTTGGTGGTAGATGGGCTGTTAACGCTACGCGGGCTTTTTTCTGGCCGCACCATAAAATTAACTCTGGTATCGAGAGTTCAAAAAAATGCTGCGTTAGGCTCCAAAAAAGGAGCGTAGAGCATTTTTACCGCAAATGCAACTCTCGATACCAGAGTTGCTTACGGACGCGGCCAGCCTCAAAAACGTGCTCGTGCACGATTCTCCCATAGGAAACAATGGGGCTGTTTGAGCTGAAAAAAACCCTAACACCTGCAAAAAAGCAGCGTTCAGCTCCTAACGCAGCCCCATTGTTTCCTATGGGGAAACACTTCCTACGTCTGCACCTAACACTCTAACATGTACCCCGAGTCTAAACACCCCTAACCTTACACTTATTAACCCCTAATCTGCCGCCCCCGCTATCGCTGACCCCTGCATTATATTATTAACCCCTAATCTTCCGCTCCGTAAACCGCCGCAACTTACATTATCCCTATGTACCCCTAATCTGCTGCCCCTAACACCGCCGACCCCTATATTATATTTATTAACCCCTAACCTGCCCCCCACAACGTCGCCGCCAGCTACTTACAATAATTAACCCCTAATCTGCCGAGCGGACCTGAGCGCTACTATAATAAAGTTATTAACCCCTAATCCGCCTCACTAACCCTATCATAAATAGTATTAACCCCTAATCTGCCCTCCCTAACATCGCCGACACCTAACTTCAATTATTAACCCCTAATCTGACGACGGAGCTCATCGCTACTATAATAAATGGATTAACCCCTAAAGCTAAGTCTAACCCTAACACTAACACCCCCCTAAATTAAATATAATTTAAATCTAACGAAATTAATTAACTCTTGTTAAATAAATTATTCCTATTTAAAGCTAAATACTTACCTGTAAAATAAATCCTAATATAGCTACAATATAAATTATAATTATATTGTAGCTATTTTAGGATTAATATTTATTTTACAGGTAACTTTGTATTTATTTTAACCAGGTACAATAGCTATTAAATAGTTAAGAACTATTTAATAGTTACCTAGTTAAAATAATAACAAAATTACCTGTAAAATAAATCCTAACCTAAGTTATAATTAAACCTAACACTACCCTATCAATAAATTAATTAAATAAAATACCTACAATTACCTACACTTAACCTAACACTACACTATCAATAAATAAATTAAATACAATTGCTACAAATAACTACAATTACATAAACTAAGTAAAGTACAAAAAATAAAAAATAACTAAGTTACAAAAAATAAAAAAATATTTACAAACATAAGAAAAATATTACAACAATTTTAAACTAATTACACCTACTCTAAGCCCCCTAATAAAATAACAAAGACCCCCAAAATAAAAAAATGCCCTACCCTATTCTAAATTAATAGAGTTAAAAGCTCTTTTACCTTACCAGCCCTGAACAGGGCCCTTTGCGGGGCATGCCCCAAGAAAATCAGCTCTTTTGCCTGTAAAAAAAACATACAATACCCCCCCCAACATTACAACCCACCACCCACATACCCCTAATCTAACCCAAACCCCCCTTAAATAAACCTAACACTAAGCCCCTGAAGATCTTCCTACCTTGTCTTCACTATCCAGGTATCACCGATCCGTCCTGGCATCCGGTGCTGAAGAGGTCCAGAAGAGGCTCCAAAGTCTTCCTCCTATCCGGCAAGAAGAGGACATCCGGACCGGCAAACATCTTCTCCAAGCGGCATCTTCGATCTTCTTCCATCCGGTGCGGAGCGGGTCCATCTTGAATCAGCCGACGCGGATCCATCCTCTTCTTCCGGCGTCTCCCGACGAATGACGGTTCCTTTAAGGGACGTCATCCAAGATGGCGTCCCTCGAATTCCGATTGGCTGATAGGATTCTATCAGCCAATCGGAATTAAGGTAGGAATATTCTGATTGGCTGATGGAATCAGCCAATCAGAATCAAGTTCAATCCTATTGGCTGATCCAATCAGCCAATCAGATTGAGCTCGCATTCTATTGGCTGTTCCGATGAGCCAATAGAATGCGAGCTCAATCTGATTGGCTGATTGGATCAGCCAATCGCATTGAACTTGATTCTGATTGGCTGATTCCATCAGCCAATCAGAATATTCCTACCTTAATTCCGATTGGCTGATAGAATCCTATCAGCCAATCGGAATTCGAGGGACGCCATCTTGGATGACGTCCCTTAAAGGAACCGTCATTCGTCGGGAGACGCCGGAAGAAGAGGATGGATCCGCGTAGGCTGATTCAAGATGGACCCGCTCCGCACCGGATGGAAGAAGATCGAAGATGCCGCTTGGAGAAGATGTTTGCCGGTCCGGATGTCCTCTTCTTGCCGGATAGGAGGAAGACTTTGGAGCCTCTTCTGGACCTCTTCAGCACCGGATGCCAGGACCGATCGGTGATACCTGGATGGTGAAGACAAGGTAGGAAGATCTTCAGGGGCTTAGTGTTAGGTTTATTTAAGGGGGGTTTGGGTTAGATTAGGGGTATGTGGGTGGTGGGTTGTAATGTTGGGGGGGTATTGTATGTTTTTTTTTACAGGCAAAAGAGCTGATTTTCTTGGGGCATGCCCCGCAAAGGGCCCTGTTCAGGGCTGGTAAGGTAAAAGAGCTTTTAACTCTATTAATTTAGAATAGGGTAGGGCATTTTTTATTTTGGGGGTCTTTGTTATTTTATTAGGGGGCTTAGAGTAGGTGTAATTAGTTTAAAATTGTTGTAATATTTTTCTTATGTTTGTAAATATTTTTTTATTTTTTGTAACTTAGTTATTTTTTATTTTTTGTACTTTACTTAGTTTATGTAATTGTAGTTATTTGTAGCAATTGTATTTAATTTATTTATTGATAGTGTAGTGTTAGGTTAATTGTAGGTAATTGTAGGTATTTTATTTAATTAATTTATTGATAGGGTAGTGTTAGGTTTAATTATAACTTAGGTTAGGATTTATTTTACAGGTAATTTTGTTATTATTTTAACTAGGTAACTATTAAATAGTTCTTAACTATTTAATAGCTATTGTACCTGGTTAAAATAATTACAAAGTTGCCTGTAAAATAAATATTAATCCTAAAATAGCTACAATGTAATTATAATTTATATTGTAGCTATATTAGGGTTTATTTTACAGGTAAGTATTTAGCTTTAAATAGGAATAATTTATTTAATAAGAGTTAATTAATTTCGTTAGATGTAAATTATATTTAAGTTAGGGGGGTGTTAGTGTTAGGGTTAGACTTAGCTTTAGGGGTTAATCCAATTTTTATAGTAGCGATGAGCTCCGGTCGTCAGATTAGGGGTTAATAATTGAAGTTAGGTGTCGGCGATGTTAGGGAGGGCAGATTAGGGGTTAATAAATATAATATAGGGGTCGGCGGTGTTAGGGGCAGCAGATTAGGGGTACATAAGGATAACGTAGGTGGCGGCGCTTTGCGGTCGGCAGATTAGGGGTTAATTATTGTAAGTAGCTTGCGGCTACGTTGTGGGGGGCAGGTTAGGGGTTAATAAATATAATACAGGGGTCGGCGGGGTTAGGGGCAGCAGATTAGGGGTACATAAGTATAACGTAGGTGGCGGTCGGCAGATTAGGGGTTAAAAAAATTAATCGAGTTGCGGCGATGTGGGGGGACCTCGGTTTAGGGGTACATAGGTAGTTTATGGGTGTTAGTGTACTTTAGAGCACAGTAGTTAAGAGCTTTATGAACCGGCGTTAGCCCAGAAAGCTCTTAACTCCTGCTTTTTTCCTGCGGCTGGAGTTTTGTCGTTAGAGGCTCTACCGCTCACTTCAGAAACGACTCTAAATACCGGCGTTAGGAAGATCCCATTGAAAAGATAGGATACGCAATTGACGTAAGGGGATCTGCGGTATGGAAAAGTCGCGGCTGAAAAGTGAGCGTTAGACCCTTTAATCACTGACTCCAAATACTGGCGGTAGCCTAAAACCAGCGTTAGGAGCCTCTAACGCTGGTTTTCACGGCTACCGCCGAACTCTAAATCTAGGCCTATGTTTTTCCAACATTAGGTAGGCTGAGATAATTGTATATTTAAGACACAGACCATATATCACAAATTGCTTGGGTACACAAGACCTGTTATTCACCCATTCCCTGGGATGTCAAGCTAGTACACAGGTGCATCTTTCTCCCTCCTATCCTTTGAATGTTTGCATATAGTAATGTTATCACTACGTTTTGTTTGACTGTTTTTATTCTCATGGCCCCTTATTTAGTTCATTGCTAAGAGACTCTTGGGCACTGTCCTAATTGCTAAAGCATACCAGGTACTTGGCTTTGTTCCTCTGAGTACTCTGCACTTTGTTCTTTTTACGATCCAAACTGTTAGTACAACTGATACGACATATTGTAAATCATGCTTGCATTATGGACAGTAACCATACTTTATATGCCGGTTTAGACATCTTTACTATTAATGTTCTAAAAGCTAATTCATGAGGTTTATTGTAAATAATAATATAGATAGCCTGATGAGAAACATATTATTTTGCAAGCCTCTTTTAGATGGTGAGTTGGTTTGCTTTTAGGTGAAAAATGTATCACTTTGACATTACCAAACAACACTCTTAATTTCAGAGACATGCTGTCTATTTACTGCAGTATCTCCATACAAGTATTATTAGATGCTGCTGGGATGTCAGCTGGGAAAGCACGGTCCAGCATATAAGTTTTTATTCTTTACTTATATAAACATGTAGGCTTTCACTAGACATATGTTGGGTTATAGGTTATAAGATAAATTAACTAAATTGGTTCAAAGTGTGTGGGTAGTAACTGACTGTGTGGTACCGAAGATATTTACCTCACAGCTATTTATACACTTTGGCCGTGATACTCCCTTAGTATCAGTAGGTTATTCAACAAGCCATAATATTGTATATTGCATATTGTTTATATTATATATATTTTTGTTTTATATATTGAGGTCACAGATGGCCCATATGTTGTTTTACCTGACTTCAATATTCTCTGTATTTTGTTGTAGTTTAAAGCCACACTCTATATGTGACAAGGGTCTAAAATCTACATCTGATATATAACACCCATGTACCTACATATATGTATTGACATTATACCCAGTTCAGCTTAAGGCTGGATGTCGTATTTAGTCACACCTCATTGATTTTTGCATAGTTTTTAGCAAGATAAACCACTTTTACTAGTCTCCCATATTTCTGCCATCTTGCTTAAGCTGTGTCCTACATTAAGGCCTATTTGATAGTGGAGATACTAGAATGAAATGATACAATTCTGCATTCTTATCATATTTGTCTTAAGCGGTCTAAACTGTTGAAGATCTTGGTCTATTTACAAATTTGACATACTAGCTGGCTCCGCCCTCCAGTCCCCCCTACTCTATTTGAGCGTCTCTCGCCCGCTGTATACCCTATAAAACTATAGAGCTAACTCCTCCCTGGCCCTAAGCTTATTTACACACATATGTACAGTATGCATACAAATCTAGTATATACAGTATATATATACACATATGTACAGTATGCATACAAATCTAGTATATACAGTATATATTTATATGTATATACATATCTTATGCCTTTAACCCATACAGTACTGCGTTAATAAGTTTAATCACTGCTTAGTGTGTGTTATAGCAATACGTTCCTAATAAACACTGTTATTGTTCTACTGCGTGCGTCACTTCCCTTTTCAGTACTATAGTGAGACCCAGTGTCTCTGGTAGTTCCTTTATAACTAAGGAGATAAGATAAACCTAGAACTGGGCCATTGAAGTGTTACTCTCATTTCTTCAGTATTTAAAAAGATTTGAAACCCAATATGTTCTGTTCATGACTCAGGTAGAGCAGCAATTTTAAACACTTTTCTTATTTACTTCTATTATCGATTTTTGCTTGTTCTCTTGGTAGTTTTTGTTGAAAAGCAGGGACCTAAGCTCAGGAGCGTGCACATGTCTGCAGCACTATATGGTAGCAGTTTTACAACAATGTAATCCATTTGCTAAAACACTATTTCCTGCCATGTAGGGCACCAGATGCCTATCTAGTTATCTCTTCAAAAAAGAATATCATGAGAACAAAGCAAGTTTGATAATAGAAGATAATTGAAGCTTTTGTTTAATTTTTTTAATTTTGTTATGCTCTGTCTGAATCACAAATAAACATTTTTGGATTTCAAATCCCTTTAAGGGGAGAGATTAATTATGGAGACCATGGGGCATATTTATCAAGCACTGTATGGAGCTTGAAGCCCTGTGTTTCTGGTGAGCCTTCAGACTAAAGACCTCTGAGAAGGTGGACAGACATAGCCGCAATTCAACCCGATCGAGGAGATTCGGATTGATTGACCCCCCCCTGCTGGTGGCCAAGAACTGATGGTGCAATGCTTAATACGGAGAGCATATTGCTCTCCACATTCAGCGAGGTCTGTCGGACCTGATCCAACAGACATTTGTTAAATAGGCCCCTATGGAGTAGATTTAATTATCAGTGGGCGCTGCTTTATCTGCCCGTAGTTTCCGGCTCACTGGAAACATAAGAAGCCACGGCCGTAAGGTGGCGGACTGCAATTGGCAATATCCGATCACCCCCTGCTAGAAGACGTTTGACCATGAATATGCAGAGGGCAGCATTGCACAAGCAGTTTACAAGAAATGTTTGTTCCATGTTAAATGTCTACAGCGTATGTTGTCGGCATTTAGCGATACCTGGCGGACATGATACGCTTCAGCAAATCATGTCAGCCTGGAATATGATAAATTGACCGCTATAAATAACCATAAACTTGCTCATGTGAAGCTTGTTGCATTCAGTTTCTCTGTTTTAAGTAAACGTCACTGGAGTAGAGTAAGTAAGGGTAAGCAATGGTAAATATAAGTCTTTTTCATTTTAAGTTAAACCTTTTATTAAGAATGTGTTAGAATCTCACTCATTGTACAGCTGGCCATATGTTTGCATCACTGGACCAGGGATCAGATGTCTGCAGCAAGTGTGAGCATATTGTCTCTTTAGAAACGCGTATTAGTGTTCTAGAGGACGTATTGCAACACTGGAGCAGGGATCATATGTCTGTAGCAAGTGTAAGCATATTGTCTCTTTAGAAACATGCATTAGTGTTCTAGAGGACGTATTGCAACACTGGAGCAGGGATCAGATGTCTGTAGCAAGTGTGAGCATATTGTCTCTTTAGAAACGCGTATTAGTGTTCTAGAGGACGTATTGCAACACTGGAGCAGGGATCATATGTCTGTAGCAAGTGTAAGCATATTGTCTCTTTAGAAACATGCATTAGTGTTCTAGAGGACGTATTTCAACACTGGAGCAGGGATCAGATGTCTGTAGCAAGTGTGAGCATATTGTCTCTTTAGAAACGCGTATTAGTGTTCTAGAGGACGTATTGCAACACTGGACCAGGGATCAGATGTCTGTAGCAAGTGTGAGCATAATGTCTCTTTAGAAACATGCATTAGTGTTCTAGAGGACGTATTGCAACACTGGAGCAGGGATCAGATGTCTGCAGCAAGTGTGAGCATATTGTCTCTTTATAAACGCGTATTAGTGTTCTAGAGGACGTATTGCAACACTGGACCAGGGATCAGATATCTGTAGCAAGTGTGAGCATATTGTCTCTTTAGAAACATGCATTAGTGTTCTAGAGGACGTATTGCAAAACTGGAGCAGGGATCAGATGTCTGTAGCAAGTGTAAGCATATTGTCTCTTTAGAAACATGCATTAGTGTTCTAGAGGACGTATTGCAACACTGGAGCAGGGATCAGATGTCTGTAGCAAGTGTGAGCATATTGTCTCTTTAGAAACATGCATTAGTGTTCTAGAGGACGTATTGCAACACTGGAGCAGGGATCAGACGTCTGCAGCAAGTGTGAGCATATTGTCTCTTTAGAAACGCGTATTAGTGTTCTAGAGGACGTATTGCAACACTGGACCAGGGATCAGATGTCTGTAGCAAGTGTGAGCATATTGTCTCTTTAGAAACATGCATTAGTGTTCTAGAGGACGTATTGCAACACTGCAGCAGGGATCATATGTCTGTAGCAAGTGTGAGCATATTGTCTCTTTAGAAACATGCATTAGTGTTCTAGAGGACGTATTGCAACACTGCAGCAGGGATCATATGTCTGTAGCAAGTGTAAGCATATTGTCTCTTTAGAAACTCGTATTAGTGTTCTAGAGGACGTATTGCAACACTGGAGCAGGGATCAGATGTCTGTAGCAAGTGTGAGCATATTGTCTATTTAGAAACTCGTATTAGTGTTCTAGAGGATGTATTGCAACACTGGACCAGGGATCATATGTCTGTAGCAAGTGTGAGCATATTGTCTATTTAGAAACTCGTATTAGTGTTCTAGAGGACGTATTGCAACACTGGAGCAGGGATCATATGTCTGTAGCAAGTGTGAGCATATTGTCTATTTAGAAACTCGTATTAGTGTTCTAGAGGACGTATTGCAACACTGGACCAGGGATCATATGTCTGTAGCAAGTGTGAGCATATTGTCTATTTAGAAACTCGTATTAGTGTTCTAGAGGACGTATTGCAACACTGGACCAGGGATCGAATGTCTTTAGCAAGTGTGAGCATATTGTCTCTTTAGAAACGCGTATTAGTGTTCTAGAGAACGTATTGCAACACTGGAGCAGGGATCATATTTCTGTAGCAAGTGTGAGCATATTGTCTATTTAGAAATTCGTATTAGTGTTCTAGAGGACGTATTGCAACACTGCAGCAGGGATCATATGTCTGTAGCAAGTGTGAGCATATTGTCTATTTAGAAACATGCATTAGTGTTCTAGAGGACGTATTGCAACACTGAAGCAGGGATCAGATGTCTGTAGCAAGTGTGAGCATATTGTCTATTTAGAAACATGCATTAGTGTTCTAGAGGACGTATTGCAACACTGGAGCAGGGATCATATGTCTGTAGCAAGTGTGAGCATATTGTCTCTTTAGAAACATGCATTAGTGTTCTAGAGGAAGTATTGCAACACTGGAGCAGGGATCATATGTCTGTAGCAAGTGTAAGCATATTGTCTCTTTAGAAACACGCATTAGTGTTCTAGAGGACGTATTGCAACACTGGAGCAGGGATCAGATGTCTGTAGCAAGTGTGAGCATATTGTCTATTTAGAAACATGCATTAGTGTTCTAGAGGACGTATTGCAACACTGGAGCAGGGATCAGATGTCTGTAGCAAGTGTAAGCATATTGTCTCTTTAGAAACACGCATTAGTGTTCTAGAGGACGTATTGCAACACTGGAGCAGGGATCATATGTCTGTAGCAAGTGTAAGCATATTGTCTCTTTAGAAACATGCATTAGTGTTCTAGAGGACGTATTGCAACACTGGAGCAGGGATCAGATATCTGTAGCAAGTGTGAGCATATTGTCTCTTTAGAAACATGCATTAGTGTTCTAGAGGACGTATTGCAACACTGGAGCAGGGATCAGATGTCTGTAGCAAGTGTAAGCATATTGTCTCTTTAGAAACATGCATTAGTGTTCTAGAGGACGTATTGCAACACTGGAGCAGGGATCAGATGTCTGCAGCAAGTGTGAGCATATTGTCTCTTTAGAAACGCGTATTAGTGTTCTAGAGGACGTATTGCAACACTGGACCAGGGATCAGATGTCTGTAGCAAGTGTGAGCATATTGTCTCTTTAGAAACATGCATTAGTGTTCTAGAGGACGTATTGCAACACTGCAGCAGGGATCAGATGTCTGTAGCAAGTGTGAGCATATTGTCTCTTTAGAAACATGCATTAGTGTTCTAGAGGACGTATTGCAACACTGCAGCAGGGATCATATGTCTGTAGCAAGTGTAAGCATATTGTCTCTTTAGAAACTCGTATTAGTGTTCTAGAGGACGTATTGCAACACTGGAGCAGGGATCAGATGTCTGTAGCAAGTGTGAGCATATTGTCTATTTAGAAACTCGTATTAGTGTTCTAGAGGATGTATTGCAACACTGGACCAGGGATCATATGTCTGTAGCAAGTGTGAGCATATTGTCTATTTAGAAACTCGTATTAGTGTTCTAGAGGACGTATTGCAACACTGGAGCAGGGATCATATGTCTGTAGCAAGTGTGAGCATATTGTCTATTTAGAAACTCGTATTAGTGTTCTAGAGGACGTATTGCAACACTGGACCAGGGATCATATGTCTGTAGCAAGTGTGAGCATATTGTCTATTTAGAAACTCGTATTAGTGTTCTAGAGGACGTATTGCAACACTGGACCAGGGATCGAATGTCTTTAGCAAGTGTGAACATATTGTCTCTTTAGAAACGCGTATTAGTGTTCTAGAGAACGTATTGCAACACTGGAGCAGGGATCATATGTCTGTAGCAAGTGTGAGCATATTGTCTATTTAGAAACTCGTATTAGTGTTCTAGAGGACGTATTGCAACACTGCAGCAGGGATCATATGTCTGTAGCAAGTGTGAGCATATTGTCTATTTAGAAACATGCATTAGTGTTCTAGAGGACGTATTGCAACACTGAAGCAGGGATCAGATGTCTGTAGCAAGTGTGAGCATATTGTCTATTTAGAAACATGCATTAGTGTTCTAGAGGACGTATTGCAACACTGGAGCAGGGATCATATGTCTGTAGCAAGTGTGAGCATATTGTCTCTTTAGAAACATGCATTAGTGTTCTAGAGGACGTATTGCAACACTGGAGCAGGGATCATATGTCTGTAGCAAGTGTAAGCATATTGTCTCTTTAGAAACACGCATTAGTGTTCTAGAGGACGTATTGCAACACTGGAGCAGGGATCAGATGTCTGTAGCAAGTGTGAGCATATTGTCTATTTAGAAACATGCATTAGTGTTCTAGAGGACGTATTGCAACACTGGAGCAGGGATCAGATGTCTGTAGCAAGTGTAAGCATATTGTCTCTTTAGAAACACGCATTAGTGTTCTAGAGGACGTATTGCAACACTGGAGCAGGGATCATATGTCTGTAGCAAGTGTAAGCATATTGTCTCTTTAGAAACATGCATTAGTGTTCTAGAGGACGTATTGCAACACTGGAGCAGGGATCAGATATCTGTAGCAAGTGTGAGCATATTGTCTTTTTAGAAACTCGTATTAGTGTTCTAGAGGACGTATTGCAACACTGGAGCAGGGATCAGATGTCTATAGCAAGTGTGAGCATATTGTCTCTTTAGAAACATGCATTAGTGTTCTAGAGGACGTATTGCAACACTGGAGCAGGGATCATATGTCTGTAGCAAGTGTGAGCATATAGAAAAGGCCTGTATGTAAGCATGGAAGGAGGGCACCTGTGACCCCACTTCACCCCCACAAGAGTGGAACATTCCAAGGTGGGGATATTGGTATAAGAAGCTGAATTCGGAAGTGAGGTCACAGGTGCCATGGCAGGAGCAAAACGGTAGGAGGTGTGTGGTGCATCGGCTTACCTGAAGATGGAGGCGTTGCTAGAGCAGTTGCTGTCAACGGCGAGAAGAAATGGTGAAGACTGGGTCCGGCAGCAGTTGTCTACGGCTGGTGAGGCAGCCACAGCAGTTTCGGCGGATGGAGCAGCAGACCGGAGCGGAGGACGGACGGCCAGGAGGTCGAGGCCACCGGAACGGTTGAGTCCTGGAGTCAGTACAAGGAGGTCCGGTCGAGAGAGGATCCAGCCAGGACGTCAGGAGGTGCAGCGGGCAA
Source organism: Bombina bombina (assembly GCF_027579735.1). Taxonomy (NCBI): domain Eukaryota; kingdom Metazoa; phylum Chordata; class Amphibia; order Anura; family Bombinatoridae; genus Bombina; species Bombina bombina. The sequence continues at coordinate 24,408,758 of NC_069500.1, read as the reverse complement.
GATCGGAGGGCAGCAGAGGTCGCAGGATGGGAGCAGTAGCTGAAGCGCGGCCTGGAACGGTGCCGGTGAGTGACGTCACGGACGTGCGTCGAGGAGCAGAGCCGGGCGCCAACAGAGGACACGGGAGAACAACGAGGAGCAGGAGGAGCGGCGGTGAGGCAGGTAAGCCGGGCTGAGTTATCGAAGAGTGGTGGATTGACATCTGAGTTATCGAAGATGGGATTAAGGAGGTGAGGGGGGGGGGAGGGTTGTCAAAAGCGGGAGGCGGGGGCTTTGAGACAGAGCTTTTTGGGGGCCTAAGCTGAGGGATTATCCCAAGGGGATAGAGACTGGCCCAAGGGGATAATGTTGCCAGGGGAATGAGAGACAGGGTTGGGGGGGGGACCTTAGCAAGAGTTTGGAATACAGCTAGGGTTCCTGGCAGCAATAGTAGTTAAAGGGGTAATGGCCGGGGATGAGGCCTAGCAGCTAGAAAATGTTACAGTGTTAGACGGCCAGGAATGAGGCCTGGGGGAATAAGGGTGTTAGCAGGTTGTGGGGGAGATTAGACAGGTGCGACGGGCCGCGTTCAGGCCGCCTGAGGGGATAAAAGCATTAACAGGCTGTGTGGGGAGATTAGGCAGGTGTGGAGGGCCGCGATCAAGGCCTTAGGCGGTGAGACGCGAGGGGTCATAGAATGCAGGAAAGGGAGCCACAGCGATGGCCTCACGCGGTGAGAGTGCCTGCGTGAGGTTGGTTAAGTAATAAAAAAATAGACGGGTCCCACGCCACGGAATTTTATGGCGGTGGCTTGTATGGGAGGTGCAGGGTTGGTAGTTTCCTTCAAAAAAAAAAAAAAAAAAGCAGCATATATAAATATATAGGATGATTAGCGCTTAGCGATGCCTAAAAAAAAAAAAAGGAAAATGTGATAGGTATTAAGGGAACTGGGAGTGGGCATATATCCGGCTCCTTAAGGGCCGGGGAATAGTGGGCCCCTGTGTGCCCGGGGGGTCCAAGGGGCCTTCTTTTGACTTGTAGTCGCTGGTGGTGGGTGCCTTTTAACGCAGTGGGCATTCGGTTATTCGGGGGGGGGGCCGGGGGGGGTGGGGCCTGTAACTTTATTGTGGCCCTATAAAAAAAAAAAAGAGGGAAGTATAGTGGGAGATAGAGGCAGTTTCCTTGTAGGTAGTGGGTAGGGTTGGGGGGGTGGATGGTTTTAGAGGGGGTGGTATTAATGTTGTGTCTTGTTGCATGTGTAGTCAGGGATGAACGGAGGGGCGAGGAGGCTTTAAACGCCAGTGGTGAGGAGATCCCAGCACAGCAGGAGCAGCAGACGGAGCCACCGCTTGAGCTCAACGCCAGCGGAGACTTTGGTGTGGAGGATGAGGATCCCCTGGAAGGCACGTCAGCGGGACCGGGGACGGCTGGACAGGTAGGAGATCTGTCCGCCTTGGCGCAGATTCTACAGTTATTGTCTCCTCAACGGAGTGAAGGGTTGCAAGGAGTGGGGAGTAACAAAGGAGGGTCTGCAGTAAGGGGAGAATCGTTGGGGAGAGAGGTTATGGCTATGTCCCCTTTACAGGCAGCAGGTGACGGTAGCAGAGCAGCGAGGAGGGACGCTCTTCCGGAGAGAACGGAGACTGCTGGTGGACGCAGGAGGTCTAGATCACCACGGAGGTCACGGGGAAGAGGACCACCAACGTCTCCGACGTGGGCACGGTTGGACAGGAGCCGCGACCGGAGCAGATAATGCAGGGAGAGATCGCCTGTCAGGAGAGAGCTGGTAAAGAGACGCCTAGACAATAGCCGAGGATGAGACTAAGTCGGTAGAGATAGAGGCCGCAGAGAGGTGGCGAGGCCAGCATGGACGGAGGGGCTGCAGACGGTGCGGCAGCCAGCAGGTGAGATGGCTGGTGGGGCACCTGGAGTGAATGCGGCGGTGATTGGAGAAAGGGAAGTGATGGTGGCGGGTTTAAGAAATTTATTGGCGGCAATAGAGAGACCTGGGGGGGGGGGCGTCGGTAGCAGTGGCATGGGTCCCGCCCGGGCCAGTTGCGGCCGTGTGGGGACCTCAAGGGAGCACGGGAAGTGGGACAGAGGTCCCTCCAGCAAGCGGGGGTGAGGTTTTTTGAGTGCCATAGGGAGCCCTCAGGAGGCCGTGCCTTTGCTCAGTGGGCCCGCTTGGGATCCACTTGACCAACGAACTTCGGGAAAAAATTGTGAAACGGGAATTCGTCGAGATATTTTCACTTTTGCCTTTAGAGAACGTCTTGGAGGTAAAAGAGGACGAGAAGGAGAAGAGTAAAAAAGAGGAGGAGGAGCGAAAAAAGCATTGGCGTAAGCTGCCAAAGACTTTTGGCAATTGGTTGTGAGCTTTTCGCATCTTGGCCAGTGTAATTTGTGAAAAGACGCCCGAATACGGCTCCTCGCTGTTCTGTTATTATGATGAAATCGGGGGCGCGTATGGGACATATGGGGGAATGGCGTGGTGGAGATACGACAAGGGGGTTCGGCAACGGATGGCTGTGCGTCCTGAGATGAGATGGGACGACAGAGATATGGGAATATGGCTCGAGATGATGACTCCCTTGCGGGGGAGTCATTCCTTTCAGAGCTTTGGACAAGGGGCCGGAAGCGGAGTGTCGGGGGGGAACGGGAACAGCAATCCGTAAAGGGCTATGTTTCCAGTTCAACGAAGGGCAGTGCAGATTTGGAGCAACATGCAAATACAAGCATGAATGCTCGGGTTGCGGAGGGATTCATTCCTTCACAAAATGCTTCCAAAAGGGTAGGCAAGGTAACAGGCCAGGGGACGTGGGTGCACCGGGCGCGGACGCCGGTGAGGGTCGAAAGGATGGTGCCTTGGCTAAAGTTGTACGCGCTTAAATGGGGACATGCGGGGGATGCTGAGCTGATTTTAACGGGGTTCAGTTCGGGATTCAAGATCCCGCACAGGGGTAATTTTGCAGGGAGGGTTGTGGGCAATTTGAAGTCGGCCAGGGAACGCCCGGAAGTATTGAGGGAAAATTTTTTCAAAAAGGTGAGGTTGGGCCAAATGGCGGGCCCATTTAAGGACCCGCCATTGCCGGATTTGAGGGTATCCCTGTTGGGGGTAGTCCCCAAAAAGGTCCCGGGGCAGTTCAGGATGATACACCACTTGTCTTACCCAAAGGGTGAACGATGGCATCGATCCTGAGTTAGTCTCGGTAAAGTATGCATCGTTTGACAAAGCGGTGGAGCTGGTGAGAGCAGCGGGAAGGGGAGCGATGATGGCGAAAGCGGACGTGGAGTCAGCTTTTCGCCTTCTCCCCGTGCATCCGACATGCCATCACTTATTGGGGTGTGTGATGGAAGGTGAATATTTTGTTGATTTATGCCTCCCGATGGGCTGTTCCATTTCATGTTCATATTTTGAGAGGTTCAGCTCCTTCGTGGAATGGGTGGTCAAGCGAGCGGCGGGTGTTTCATCGATGGTGCATTATTTAGACGATTTTTTGTTCGTCAGCTCGGCCGGCTCTGGGGTATGTGACAGGCTGGTTCAAAATTTTGATCTGGTGACCAGGGATTTCGGAATCCCCATTGCGGTGGAAAAATCGGAAGGTCCGGTAACACTGCTGAGTTTCTTGGGAATCCAATTGGATTCAGTCAGCATGGAGTGTAGGTTGCCGGAAGAAAAGGTGGTAGACCTTAGGATGGTTATTGGCAAAATGGTGGGGAGCAGGAAGGTGACCTTAAAGGAAATCCAATTGTTGTTAGGGAAATTAAATTTTGCGAGCAGGGTCATCCCTATTGGTAGGGTGTTTTGCCGTTGTTTATCCTTGTTAACAGTGGGAGTATCGAATCCTAGGCACCATATCAGGTTGTCAAAAGAGGTAAAAGCAGATTTGAAGGTTTGGCAAGTTTTTCTGCAAGAATTCAATGGGAAGGTCATAATGCAAGAGAAGGGCTGGTTGGATGACCAGTTGTGCTTGTTCACTGATGCGGCAGGGGCGCACGGTTTTGGAGCATACTTGGCGGGGAAATGGTGTGCAGGACAGTGGCCTAGTGAATGGGCCGAGTGGGGTCTGACCAAGAACTTGACTTTCTTGGAGTTGTTCCCCCTGGTGGTGGCACTGCGAGTTTGGCCGGAGCACCTGAGCAATAAAAGGGTATGCTTCCATTCAGATAACCAAGGAGTGGTCTGGGCAATCAACCGCCTAACGGCAAATTTGCTGGCGGTGATACGGTTGCTAAGGGTGTTTGTTCTGGAGTGTCTGAGGTGCAATATCTCTTTTCGAGCGGTGCATGTTCCGGGGAGCGGTTGAATGTTATCGCTGATGCTTTGTCACGGTTTCAGTGGGACAGGTTTCGAGAGGTGGCCCCGGACGCGGATCAGGAAGGTGTCAGATGTCCCGAGGACCTATGGCATCTGGGTTGTCAGGAATGTTGAGCTTGGTGAACGGAGCACTTGCACCTACTACATGGAGGGCTTACGCCCGAGTGTGGAAGGTGTGGGAACAGAGGCTGTTGGAGGAGCAGGGTCTTGGGAGGAGCTGTGTATCGGTGTGGTTGAACTGGATTGGTTCATGGGGGAGGGAAGGGCTGTCGCCCTCTGAGGTCTGAAAAAGAATGGGGGCAATGGCATTTCTTTTTCAGCTGATGGAAAAAGAGGACCTGATGAAGCTTTTTGTGGCCCGAATGGCGGTCCAGGGGATGTGCAGGGGGGCGAGGCGAGTAGACCAGCGTAGACTGGTCACGTTTGCGGTGCTGCAAGGGCTAGTGGCGAGTTTACATAGGATATGTTCGTCAAGGTATGAGGAGTTGTTGTTTAAAACAGCGTTTGTGTTGGCGTTTTTTGGGGCGTTCCGGGTGTCGGAGCTGGTGGGCAGGAATCGGCGGGATAGGAACGGAATGGGTAAACAGGATGTGGTTATGAGGGATGGAGTGGTTGAACTGTGGGTCAGGAGGTCTAAGACGGATCAGGAGGGTAGGGGTGCCACGGTGGTGTTAAGGGAAATTGGGGGTGAGTGTTGCCCAGTTGGGACGGTGAGAGAATATTTGAGGGTGGCCAGGCACAATGAAGGCCCTTTGCTTATACATGAGGACGGATCGTCCTTGTCATGTTTCCAGTTTGTTGCGGTTATGAGAAAGGCATTGGGGTCAATGGGTTGGGGAGCCTTAGAGTTCGGTTCGCATTCGTTTCGGATTGGGGCGGCAACAGAGGCGGCGAACTTGGGTTTAGAGGCGACGGTTATTAGGAGGGTAGGAAGATGGAGATTGGAGAGATTCAGGGGGTATGTGAGGCCAGGTTTGGTGTTATAAGGGGGTCCCATAACATGTTTCATTCATTTAACAGATGCAGGACGGTGCTGGATTGTTGGTCACTCATATGTGTTCTGGGCAAGGAAGGCAGCAACGGTGAAGCCAAATGGGACTCAGCTAGGTTTCAGAGAAGACCGTTTAGTGATAAAATGGTTCGGGGTGAGGGGGATGAAATGGGAACAGATAGTGGGTACGATTGTTGAATATGCAAGGCTTTTCTCCCCTCCGAATGTGTTACTTTTGCACGCGGGGGGAAATGATCTGGGATTCATGCCTCAAAAAGAGTTGATAGAGAACATTAAGAGGAGTTTGGATAGATTAGTTCAATTGTTTCCAGGTGTGGTATTGGTGTGGTCGGAGATTGAGAGTAGGATAACATGGAAGGCGGCATGGGACGTCAAAAAACTAGAGGCTTCCAGACGGAAGGTCAATAGGACAGTTACTGGTTACATTAAAAAGTTGGGAGGTATTGGCTTGTGCCACGTTGAATTCGAGGGGGAGTCAGGCAAGTGCTTTTATTTGAAAGATGGAGTTCACTTGAACGAAGTGGGGCTTCACTTGTTTAATTTCACACTACGGGAGGGGATAGAAAAGGCCTTAGCTTTAGGTGGCGGTACTCGCTAGGGAGCGAGTGGTGGCGGAAGTGCTTGCTATGTCCTATTGAGGCTTACGCCTAATAGAGTATGGCTGGTGTTTATTAATGATTAAGAAAGGAAGTAGAGGTACGCCCCGCCCTGGAAGGGGTGGGGGCTTATACTTAAGTAATAGCAAGCATGGAGGTGTGGTTAAATGATGTTGTAAAGGTTAATTAATAATGTTAATTTATTTTGTTATGTTAATAAATGAGCTGCGGCCTTTTCTCTCCCAAGACGGTGTTGTGTGGTTTTTTTGATTAGGAAACGAGTAATGGGAAATGTGGGGTCAAGAAAAGGCCTGTATGGAAGCATGGAAGGAGGGCACCTGTGACCCCACTTCACCCCCACAAGAGTGGAACATTCCAAGGTGGGGATATTGGTATAAGAAGCTGGACTCGGAAGTGAGGTCACATGTGCCCTGGCAGGAGCAAAACGGTAGGAGGTGTGTCCCGTCCTCCCTCCCCAGAGTAAAGTGGTAATTGTCGCAGCAATGGCGGAAGTGCTTGCTATGTCCTATTGAGGCTTACGCCTAATAGAGTATGGCTGGTGTTTATTAATGATTAAGAAAGGAAGTAGAGGTACGCCCCGCCCTGGAAGGGGTGGGGGCTTATACTTAAGTAATAGCAAGCACGGAGGTGTGGTTAAATGATGTTGTAAAGGTTAATTAATAATGTTAATTTATTTTGTTATTTTAATAAATGAGCTGCGGCCTTTTCTCTCCCAAGACGGTGTTGTGTGGTTTTTTGGTTAGGAAACGAGTAATGGGAAATGTGGGGTCATGTCTTTTTAGAAACTCGTATTAGTGTTCTAGAGGACGTATTGCAACACTGGAGCAGGGATCAGATGTCTGTAGCAAGTGTGAGCATATTGTCTCTTTAGAAACATGTATTAGTGTTCTAGAGGACGTATTGCAACACTGGAGCAGGGATCAGATATCTGTAGCAAGTGTGAGCATATTGTCTCTTTAGAAACGTGTATTAGTGTTCTAGAGGACGTATTGCAACACTGAAGCAGGGATTATATCTCTGTAGCAAGTAAGAGCATATTGTCTCTTTAGAAACTCGTATTAGTGTTCTAGAGGACGTATTGCAACACTGTAGCAGGGATTATATCTCTGTAGCAAGTTTGAGCATATTGTCTCTTTAGAAACTCATATTAGTGTTTTAGAGGACGTATTGCAACACTGGAGCAGGGATCATATGTCTGTAGCAAGTGTGAGCATATTTTCTCTTTAGAAACACGCATTAGTGTTCTAGAGGACGTATTGCAACATTGGAGCAGGGATCATATGTCTGTAGAAAGTGTGAGCATATTGTCTTTTTAGAAACTCGTATTAGTGTTCTAGAGGACGTATTGCAACACTGGAGCAAGGATCAGATGTCTGTAGCAAGTGTGAAAATATTGTCTCTTTAGAAACACGTATTAGTGTTCTAGAGGACGTATTGCAACACTGGAGCAGGGATCAGATGTCTGTAGCAAGTGTGAGCATATTGTCTCTTTAGAAACGCGTATTAGTGTTTTAGAGGACGTATTGCAACACTGGAGCAGGGATTATATCTCTGTAGCAAGTAAGAGCATATTGTCTCTTTAGAAACTCGTATTAGTGTTCTAGAGGACGTATTGCAACACTGGAGCAGGGATCAGATGTCTGTAGCAAGTGTGAGCATATTGTCTCTTTAGAAACGCGTATTAGTGTTTTAGAGGACGTATTGCAACACTGGAGCAGGGATTATATCTCTTTAGCAAGTAAGAGCATATTGTCTCTTTAGAAACTCATATTAGTGTTCTAGAGGACGTATTGCAACACTGTAGCAGGGATTATATGTCTGTAGCAAGTGTGAGCATATTGTCTCTTTAGAAACATGCATTAGTGTTCTAGAGGACGTATTGCAACACTGGAGCAGGGATCATATGTCTGTAGCAAGTGTGAGCATATAGAAAAGGCCTGTATGTAAGCATGGAAGGAGGGCACCTGTGACCCCACTTCACCCCCACAAGAGTGGAACATTCCAAGGTGGGGATATTGGTATAAGAAGCTGAATTCGGAAGTGAGGTCACAGGTGCCATGGCAGGAGCAAAACGGTAGGAGGTGTGTGGTGCATCGGCTTACCTGAAGATGGAGGCGTTGCTAGAGCAGTTGCTGTCAACGGCGAGAAGAAATGGTGAAGACTGGGTCCGGCAGCAGTTGTCTACGGCTGGTGAGGCAGCCACAGCAGTTTCGGCGGATGGAGCAGCAGACCGGAGCGGAGGACGGACGGCCAGGAGGTCGAGGCCACCGGAACGGTTGAGTCCTGGAGTCAGTACAAGGAGGTCCGGTCGAGAGAGGATCCAGCCAGGACGTCAGGAGGTGCAGCGGGCAAGATCGGAGGGCAGCAGAGGTCGCAGGATGGGAGCAGTAGCTGAAGCGCGGCCTGGAACGGTGCCGGTGAGTGACGTCACGGACGTGCGTCGAGGAGCAGAGCCGGGCGCCAACAGAGGACACGGGAGAACAACGAGGAGCAGGAGGAGCGGCGGTGAGGCAGGTAAGCCGGGCTGAGTTATCGAAGAGTGGTGGATTGACATCTGAGTTATCGAAGATGGGATTAAGGAGGTGAGGGGGGGGGGAGGGTTGTCAAAAGCGGGAGGCGGGGGCTTTGAGACAGAGCTTTTTGGGGGCCTAAGCTGAGGGATTATCCCAAGGGGATAGAGACTGGCCCAAGGGGATAATGTTGCCAGGGGAATGAGAGACAGGGTTGGGGGGGGGACCTTAGCAAGAGTTTGGAATACAGCTAGGGTTCCTGGCAGCAATAGTAGTTAAAGGGGTAATGGCCGGGGATGAGGCCTAGCAGCTAGAAAATGTTACAGTGTTAGACGGCCAGGAATGAGGCCTGGGGGAATAAGGGTGTTAGCAGGTTGTGGGGGAGATTAGACAGGTGCGACGGGCCGCGTTCAGGCCGCCTGAGGGGATAAAAGCATTAACAGGCTGTGTGGGGAGATTAGGCAGGTGTGGAGGGCCGCGATCAAGGCCTTAGGCGGTGAGACGCGAGGGGTCATAGAATGCAGGAAAGGGAGCCACAGCGATGGCCTCACGCGGTGAGAGTGCCTGCGTGAGGTTGGTTAAGTAATAAAAAAATAGACGGGTCCCACGCCACGGAATTTTATGGCGGTGGCTTGTATGGGAGGTGCAGGGTTGGTAGTTTCCTTCAAAAAAAAAAAAAAAAAAAGCAGCATATATAAATATATAGGATGATTAGCGCTTAGCGATGCCTAAAAAAAAAAAAAGGAAAATGTGATAGGTATTAAGGGAACTGGGAGTGGGCATATATCCGGCTCCTTAAGGGCCGGGGAATAGTGGGCCCCTGTGTGCCCGGGGGGTCCAAGGGGCCTTCTTTTGACTTGTAGTCGCTGGTGGTGGGTGCCTTTTAACGCAGTGGGCATTCGGTTATTAGGTGGGCGGGCCCGGGGGGGTGGGGCCTGTAACTTTATTGTGGCCCTATAAAAAAAAAAAAGAGGGAAGTATAGTGGGAGATAGAGGCAGTTTCCTTGTAGGTAGTGGGGAGGGTTGGGGGGGTGGATGGTTTTAGAGGGGGTGGTATTAATGTTGTGTCTTGTTGCATGTGTAGTCAGGGATGAACGGAGGGGCGAGGAGGCTTTAAACGCCAGTGGTGAGGAGATCCCAGCACAGCAGGAGCAGCAGACGGAGCCACCGCTTGAGCTCAACGCCAGCGGAGACTTTGGTGTGGAGGATGAGGATCCCCTGGAAGGCACGTCAGCGGGACCGGGGACGGCTGGACAGGTAGGAGATCTGTCCGCCTTGGCGCAGATTCTACAGTTATTGTCTCCTCAACGGAGTGAAGGGTTGCAAGGAGTGGGGAGTAACAAAGGAGGGTCTGCAGTAAGGGGAGAATCGTTGGGGAGAGAGGTTATGGCTATGTCCCCTTTACAGGCAGCAGGTGACGGTAGCAGAGCAGCGAGGAGGGACGCTCTTCCGGAGAGAACGGAGACTGCTGGTGGACGCAGGAGGTCTAGATCACCACGGAGGTCACGGGGAAGAGGACCACCAACGTCTCCGACGTGGGCACGGTTGGACAGGAGCCGCGACCGGAGCAGATAATGCAGGGAGAGATCGCCTGTCAGGAGAGAGCTGGTAAAGAGACGCCTAGACAATAGCCGAGGATGAGACTAAGTCGGTAGAGATAGAGGCCGCAGAGAGGTGGCGAGGCCAGCATGGACGGAGGGGCTGCAGACGGTGCGGCAGCCAGCAGGTGAGATGGCTGGTGGGGCACCTGGAGTGAATGCGGCGGTGATTGGAGAAAGGGAAGTGATGGTGGCGGGTTTAAGAAATTTATTGGCGGCAATAGAGAGACCTGGGGGGGGGGCGTCGGTAGCAGTGGCATGGGTCCCGCCCGGGCCAGTTGCGGCCGTGTGGGGACCTCAAGGGAGCACGGGAAGTGGGACAGAGGTCCCTCCAGCAAGCGGGGGGTGAGGTTTTTTTGAGTGCCATAGGGAGCCCTCAGGAGGCCGTGCCTTTGCTCAGTGGGCCCGCTTGGGATCCACTTGACCAACGAACTTCGGGAAAAAATTGTGAAACGGGAATTCGTCGAGATATTTTCACTTTTGCCTTTAGAGAACGTCTTGGAGGTAAAAGAGGACGAGAAGGAGAAGAGTAAAAAAGAGGAGGAGGAGCGAAAAAAGCATTGGCGTAAGCTGCCAAAGACTTTTGGCAATTGGTTGTGAGCTTTTCGCATCTTGGCCAGTGTAATTTGTGAAAAGACGCCCGAATACGGCTCCTCGCTGTTCTGTTATTATGATGAAATCGGGGGCGCGTATGGGACATATGGGGGAATGGCGTGGTGGAGATACGACAAGGGGGTTCGGCAACGGATGGCTGTGCGTCCTGAGATGAGATGGGACGACAGAGATATGGGAATATGGCTCGAGATGATGACTCCCTTGCGGGGGAGTCATTCCTTTCAGAGCTTTGGACAAGGGGCCGGAAGCGGAGTGTCGGGGGGGAACGGGAACAGCAATCCGTAAAGGGCTATGTTTCCAGTTCAACGAAGGGCAGTGCAGATTTGGAGCAACATGCAAATACAAGCATGAATGCTCGGGTTGCGGAGGGATTCATTCCTTCACAAAATGCTTCCAAAAGGGTAGGCAAGGTAACAGGCCAGGGGACGTGGGTGCACCGGGCGCGGACGCCGGTGAGGGTCGAAAGGATGGTGCCTTGGCTAAAGTTGTACGCGCTTAAATGGGGACATGCGGGGGATGCTGAGCTGATTTTAACGGGGTTCAGTTCGGGATTCAAGATCCCGCACAGGGGTAATTTTGCAGGGAGGGTTGTGGGCAATTTGAAGTCGGCCAGGGAACGCCCGGAAGTATTGAGGGAAAATTTTTTCAAAAAGGTGAGGTTGGGCCAAATGGCGGGCCCATTTAAGGACCCGCCATTGCCGGATTTGAGGGTATCCCTGTTGGGGGTAGTCCCCAAAAAGGTCCCGGGGCAGTTCAGGATGATACACCACTTGTCTTACCCAAAGGGTGAACGATGGCATCGATCCTGAGTTAGTCTCGGTAAAGTATGCATCGTTTGACAAAGCGGTGGAGCTGGTGAGAGCAGCGGGAAGGGGAGCGATGATGGCGAAAGCGGACGTGGAGTCAGCTTTTCGCCTTCTCCCCGTGCATCCGACATGCCATCACTTATTGGGGTGTGTGATGGAAGGTGAATATTTTGTTGATTTATGCCTCCCGATGGGCTGTTCCATTTCATGTTCATATTTTGAGAGGTTCAGCTCCTTCGTGGAATGGGTGGTCAAGCGAGCGGCGGGTGTTTCATCGATGGTGCATTATTTAGACGATTTTTTGTTCGTCAGCTCGGCCGGCTCTGGGGTATGTGACAGGCTGGTTCAAAATTTTGATCTGGTGACCAGGGATTTCGGAATCCCCATTGCGGTGGAAAAATCGGAAGGTCCGGTAACACTGCTGAGTTTCTTGGGAATCCAATTGGATTCAGTCAGCATGGAGTGTAGGTTGCCGGAAGAAAAGGTGGTAGACCTTAGGATGGTTATTGGCAAAATGGTGGGGAGCAGGAAGGTGACCTTAAAGGAAATCCAATTGTTGTTAGGGAAATTAAATTTGCGAGCAGGGTCATCCCTATTGGTAGGGTGTTTTGCCGTTGTTTATCCTTGTTAACAGTGGGAGTATCGAATCCTAGGCACCATATCAGGTTGTCAAAAGAGGTAAAAGCAGATTTGAAGGTTTGGCAAGTTTTTCTGCAAGAATTCAATGGGAAGGTCATAATGCAAGAGAAGGGCTGGTTGGATGACCAGTTGTGCTTGTTCACTGATGCGGCAGGGGCGCACGGTTTTGGAGCATACTTGGCGGGGAAATGGTGTGCAGGACAGTGGCCTAGTGAATGGGCCGAGTGGGGTCTGACCAAGAACTTGACTTTCTTGGAGTTGTTCCCCCTGGTGGTGGCACTGCGAGTTTGGCCGGAGCACCTGAGCAATAAAAGGGTATGCTTCCATTCAGATAACCAAGGAGTGGTCTGGGCAATCAACCGCCTAACGGCAAATTTGCTGGCGGTGATACGGTTGCTAAGGGTGTTTGTTCTGGAGTGTCTGAGGTGCAATATCTCTTTTCGAGCGGTGCATGTTCCGGGGAGCGGTTGAATGTTATCGCTGATGCTTTGTCACGGTTTCAGTGGGACAGGTTTCGAGAGGTGGCCCCGGACGCGGATCAGGAAGGTGTCAGATGTCCCGAGGACCTATGGCATCTGGGTTGTCAGGAATGTTGAGCTTGGTGAACGGAGCACTTGCACCTACTACATGGAGGGCTTACGCCCGAGTGTGGAAGGTGTGGGAACAGAGGCTGTTGGAGGAGCAGGGTCTTGGGAGGAGCTGTGTATCGGTGTGGTTGAACTGGATTGGTTCATGGGGGAGGGAAGGGCTGTCGCCCTCTGAGGTCTGAAAAAGAATGGGGGCAATGGCATTTCTTTTTCAGCTGATGGAAAAAGAGGACCTGATGAAGCTTTTTGTGGCCCGAATGGCGGTCCAGGGGATGTGCAGGGGGGCGAGGCGAGTAGACCAGCGTAGACTGGTCACGTTTGCGGTGCTGCAAGGGCTAGTGGCGAGTTTACATAGGATATGTTCGTCAAGGTATGAGGAGTTGTTGTTTAAAACAGCGTTTGTGTTGGCGTTTTTTGGGGCGTTCCGGGTGTCGGAGCTGGTGGGCAGGAATCGGCGGGATAGGAACGGAATGGGTAAACAGGATGTGGTTATGAGGGATGGAGTGGTTGAACTGTGGGTCAGGAGGTCTAAGACGGATCAGGAGGGTAGGGGTGCCACGGTGGTGTTAAGGGAAATTGGGGGTGAGTGTTGCCCAGTTGGGACGGTGAGAGAATATTTGAGGGTGGCCAGGCACAATGAAGGCCCTTTGCTTATACATGAGGACGGATCGTCCTTGTCATGTTTCCAGTTTGTTGCGGTTATGAGAAAGGCATTGGGGTCAATGGGTTGGGGAGCCTTAGAGTTCGGTTCGCATTCGTTTCGGATTGGGGCGGCAACAGAGGCGGCGAACTTGGGTTTAGAGGCGACGGTTATTAGGAGGGTAGGAAGATGGAGATTGGAGAGATTCAGGGGGTATGTGAGGCCAGGTTTGGTGTTATAAGGGGGTCCCATAACATGTTTCATTCATTTAACAGATGCAGGACGGTGCTGGATTGTTGGTCACTCATATGTGTTCTGGGCAAGGAAGGCAGCAACGGTGAAGCCAAATGGGACTCAGCTAGGTTTCAGAGAAGACCGTTTAGTGATAAAATGGTTCGGGGTGAGGGGGATGAAATGGGAACAGATAGTGGGTACGATTGTTGAATATGCAAGGCTTTTCTCCCCTCCGAATGTGTTACTTTTGCACGCGGGGGGAAATGATCTGGGATTCATGCCTCAAAAAGAGTTGATAGAGAACATTAAGAGGAGTTTGGATAGATTAGTTCAATTGTTTCCAGGGTGTGGTATTGGTGTGGTCGGAGATTGAGAGTAGGATAACATGGAAGGCGGCATGGGACGTCAAAAAACTAGAGGCTTCCAGACGGAAGGTCAATAGGACAGTTACTGGTTACATTAAAAAGTTGGGAGGTATTGGCTTGTGCCACGTTGAATTCGAGGGGGAGTCAGGCAAGTGCTTTTATTTGAAAGATGGAGTTCACTTGAACGAAGTGGGGCTTCACTTGTTTAATTTCACACTACGGGAGGGGATAGAAAAGGCCTTAGCTTTAGGTGGCGGGTACTCGCTAGGGAGCGAGTGGTGGCGGAAGTGCTTGCTATGTCCTATTGAGGCTTACGCCTAATAGAGTATGGCTGGTGTTTATTAATGATTAAGAAAGGAAGTAGAGGTACGCCCCGCCCTGGAAGGGGTGGGGGCTTATACTTAAGTAATAGCAAGCATGGAGGGTGTGGTTATATGATGTTGTAAAGGTTAATTAATAATGTTAATTTATTTTGTTATGTTAATAAATGAGCTGCGGCCTTTTCTCTCCCAAGACGGTGTTGTGTGGTTTTTTTGATTAGGAAACGAGTAATGGGAAATGTGGGGTCAAGAAAAGGCCTGTATGGAAGCATGGAAGGAGGGCACCTGTGACCCCACTTCACCCCCACAAGAGTGGAACATTCCAAGGTGGGGATATTGGTATAAGAAGCTGGACTCGGAAGTGAGGTCACATGTGCCCTGGCAGGAGCAAAACGGTAGGAGGTGTGTCCCCGTCCTCCCTCCCCAGAGTAAAGTGGTAATTGTCGCAGCAATGGCGGAAGTGCTTGCTATGTCCTATTGAGGCTTACGCCTAATAGAGTATGGCTGGTGTTTATTAATGATTAAGAAAGGAAGTAGAGGTACGCCCCGCCCTGGAAGGGGTGGGGGCTTATACTTAAGTAATAGCAAGCACGGAGGTGTGGTTAAATGATGTTGTAAAGGTTAATTAATAATGTTAATTTATTTTGTTATTTTAATAAATGAGCTGCGGCCTTTTCTCTCCCAAGACGGTGTTGTGTGGTTTTTTGGTTAGGAAACGAGTAATGGGAAATGTGGGGTCATGTCTTTTTAGAAACTCGTATTAGTGTTCTAGAGGACGTATTGCAACACTGGAGCAGGGATCAGATGTCTGTAGCAAGTGTGAGCATATTGTCTCTTTAGAAACATGTATTAGTGTTCTAGAGGACGTATTGCAACACTGGAGCAGGGATCAGATATCTGTAGCAAGTGTGAGCATATTGTCTCTTTAGAAACGTGTATTAGTGTTCTAGAGGACGTATTGCAACACTGAAGCAGGGATTATATCTCTGTAGCAAGTAAGAGCATATTGTCTCTTTAGAAACTCGTATTAGTGTTCTAGAGGACGTATTGCAACACTGTAGCAGGGATTATATCTCTGTAGCAAGTTTGAGCATATTGTCTCTTTAGAAACTCATATTAGTGTTTTAGAGGACGTATTGCAACACTGGAGCAGGGATCATATGTCTGTAGCAAGTGTGAGCATATTTTCTCTTTAGAAACACGCATTAGTGTTCTAGAGGACGTATTGCAACATTGGAGCAGGGATCATATGTCTGTAGAAAGTGTGAGCATATTGTCTTTTTAGAAACTCGTATTAGTGTTCTAGAGGACGTATTGCAACACTGGAGCAAGGATCAGATGTCTGTAGCAAGTGTGAAAATATTGTCTCTTTAGAAACACGTATTAGTGTTCTAGAGGACGTATTGCAACACTGGAGCAGGGATCAGATGTCTGTAGCAAGTGTGAGCATATTGTCTCTTTAGAAACGCGTATTAGTGTTTTAGAGGACGTATTGCAACACTGGAGCAGGGATTATATCTCTGTAGCAAGTAAGAGCATATTGTCTCTTTAGAAACTCGTATTAGTGTTCTAGAGGACGTATTGCAACACTGGAGCAGGGATCAGATGTCTGTAGCAAGTGTGAGCATATTGTCTCTTTAGAAACGCGTATTAGTGTTTTAGAGGACGTATTGCAACACTGGAGCAGGGATTATATCTCTTTAGCAAGTAAGAGCATATTGTCTCTTTAGAAACTCATATTAGTGTTCTAGAGGACGTATTGCAACACTGTAGCAGGGATTATATGTCTGTAGCAAGTGTGAGCATATTTTCTCTTTAGAAACTCGTATTAGTGTTCTAGAGGACGTATTGCAACACGGGAGCAGGGATCAGATGTCTGTAGCAAGTGTGAGCTTATTGTCTCATTAGAAACTCGTATTAGTGTTCTAGAGGACGTATTGTAACACTTGAGTAGGGATCATTTGTCTGTAGCAAGTGTGAGCATATTTTTTCTTTAGAAACTCGTATTAGTGTTCTAGAGGACGTATTGCAACACTGGAGCAGGGATTATATCTCTGTAGCAAGTGTGAGCATATTGTCTCTTTAGAAATTCGTATTAGTGTTCTAGAGGACGTATTGCAACACTGGAGCAGGGATCAGATGTCTGTAGCAAGTGTGAGCATATTGTCTCTTTAGAAACTTGTATTAGTAGTTTAGAGGATGTATTGCAACACTTTAGTAGGGGTCATATGTCTGTAGCAAGTGTGAGCATATTGTCTCTTTAGAAACTCGTATTAGTGTTCTAGAGGACGTATTGCAACACTGCGTGATATTCAGACACTTGAAAGGGAAATGGATGGGAAGATTGTTCATGGTTCATGCAGTGGGAATGGGAAGGATTCAGATGGGGAGACTCCAGAAGTAGGTAGGTCACAGTTAGAAGGAGAAGTAGGTGTAAGTGGTAGAAACAGCTTGTACATGCAATAGATATGCCAGTTTGAGTGAAGATGCTGACTATATCAGTTCAGGGGTGGCAAAGTCAGAGAGAGCTATTCTGCCTAACAATCCAGTGAACAGTCCTCCAATAACAGGAGAGAGTCGTGCAAGTCTGGGTTCATGACGGATGTTGGTTGTAGGAGACTTTATTACAGGTAGCCCTCAGTTTACGCCGGGGTTAGGTTCCAGAAGGAATGGTTGTAAATAGAAACCATTGTAAATTGAAACCCAGTTTATAATGTAAGTCAATGGGAAGTGAGGGAGTTAGGTTTCAGGCCCTCTCAAAATTGACATAAGTAACCTATAATACATTATTTTTAAAGCTTTGAAATGAAGACTATAAATGGTAAACAACATTATAAACAGTATCAAATATTCACACAACACATAATATATCACCAAACTAAGTTTAATGAACAAAAACATTTTTGTACTTGCATTTTTCTGCAAACAGAGCAGTAAGGTATCTGCATTGAAACAGTAGCATCCACTGTTATCTTATATCCAGTCTGAAGATATTCTATGCATTCCAGTCTGGACTGATTTTCTTTAGGCACTCTGACCTTCAAGCAGCTGGGCAGGAAGATGTAAAGTTTTCCTCATGGCTGCTAGATCTTGTTCCTTTGAAAGCTGCTCAATAGGTCTGGTCTGTGTACACTGATTAATTTCAGATCTGCTAAGCTGGCATATCTTTACTGTAACACAAGTGTACAGCTCCACCTACTGTCCTTATTTTAATCAATGCACTGCTCAGTGCTTTTCAATAGCAGTCACATGATTGGAAAAAAGGACGTTATTCTGAAACTGCGCAAATTGAACAGGCGCAAACCTAGGGCCACCTGTATTAGGAAGGTGGATAGGGTAATCTGTCATCCTAATTCCTTAAAGGATCGGTCAAGTAAAAATTAAACTTTCATGATTCAGATAATGGAATGGAACTTTAAACAACTTTCCAATTTACTTTTATTATCAAATTTGATTTGCTCTCTTGGTATTCTTTGTTGAAAGCTAAACCAAAGTAGGCTCATATGCTAATTTCTTAGCTCTTAAAGGCCACATCTTATCTCATTGCATTTTGACAGTTATTCACAGTTAGACTGTGCTAGTTCATGTGTGTCATTTAAATAACATTTTGTTCATTCCCATGGAGTTATGTATGAGGCAGCACTGATTGGCTAAAATGTAAGTCTGTCAAAAGAACTGAGGTAAGGGGGGAGTCTGCAGAAGCTTAGATACAAGGTAATCACAGAGGTAAAAAGTATATTAATATAACCATGTTGGTTAGGCAAAATTGGGGAATAGGTGTTAAAGAGATTATCTTTATAAACAATAAACATTTTCAAGTAGACTGTCCCTTTAAAAAGAACTGTTTTCTGTCTTCCAAGAGCTAATGTTAGGCATATTGTGCAGAGTATTGGTAAATTGTTAGAGGGGTCTGATCCCGCAGTTATGGTGCATATTGGGGCTAATGAGTAAGTGTGAGATGGCGTTTTCTAAAAAATGACTTCAGGGAGTTAACCCAGTAAGGCAGAAGGAACTAAGGGCAGTTATTTCCTGGTTAAAAACATGGAGTAAAAATGAGGAATTTTTCTTTTTAGAACATTGGGCTGATTTGTCACTTGGGTACAATTCGTACAATAAGGTTTGCACCTAAATAACATGGGTGCAGGTGTGTTGGGGCAGATAATGGTATTAAAGGGACAGTCTAGTATAAATTAAACTTTCATTATTCAGATAGGACTTAATTTTAATCAACTTTCCAAGTTACTTTTATCATCAAATTTGCTTTTTTCTCTTGGTATTGTTAGTTTAAACTAAACATAGGTAGGCTCATATGCTAATTTCTAAGCCTTTGAGGGCTGCCTCTTATCACATGCTTTTTAAATCTCTTTTCAACACAAAGAGAAAGTACACGTGGGCCATATAGATAACACTGTGTTCAGGCACAGGGGGTTTTTAAGATCTAGCACAACACAATGCTAAATTTAAGACAATAGATAATAAACAGTCACAGTCATGTGATCAGGGGGCTGGAAGAAGGTTCCTAGATACAAGGTAATCACAGAGGTAAAAAGTATATTAATATAACTGTGTTGGTTATGCAAAACTGGGGAATGGGTAATAAAGGGATTATCTATCTTTTAAAACAATAACAATTCTATGGTAGACTGTCCCTTTAAGCTTTAGAGAAAATTTTAAACTAGGGAAGGATCAGTCCAAACATAATATAACAGACAGATCAGTATGTGAATATGAACCACCTAGAATATCTCAAAGAATGCATGAAGGGTAAACTTAGGAAATGTCACATTACAAAACTTGGAGGAAAGCGCACCAAGTAGCAGCAGAAAGTACATGACAAGTAAATGTATGACAGCAAATGCAAGAAGCATGATGGGTAAAATGGGGGAGCTGGAGCTGTTAGCTGCAGAAGAGGACTATGATATTATCAGTATAACTGCACCCTGATGGGATGATACACGTGACTGCGCCGCTATCTTAGAGGGGTGCACTTTATTTAGGAGGGACAGGAGTAATAAAAGGGTGGAGGAATTTGCATTTATATTAAACCTGACCTTAAAACTACAATAAGGGAAGATATTTATGATGATACAGGTGATAATGTAGAGACCCTGTGGGTTGAAATAAAGAGTGGGGGAACAAATCCTAAAAATATTACTTGGAACATGCTACAAGCTTTCCAACACTACTGACATGGAGGTGACTAAACTGCTAAGGCAAATAGAAAAGGCTGCTGATAAAATAACTGTGCTGTAATTTTTTTAACTACCCCAAAATAAACTGGGCCAATTAAACTAGCGATACAGCTAAGGAAGGTAGATTTTTAAATGTTCCTGTTACAATTAATAGAGGAGCCAACTAGGAATAAAACTATATTGGATTAAGTGCTTTTCAACAATACAGAAATAATATCAAACATATTCAGAGAACATTGGGGTAACAGAGATCATAATACAATAAAATGGGGGTTGCGCTGAAAAGCTATGAAATGGTTAATAAAAGAATATGAAATGCCAATTATATTAAAAATAATAGGTATTTTATAATTTAATTTAGGTAAAAAATATTCTTATACATTTTTAACAATTTCATAGCTTTTCAGCACAACCCCCATATTATATGTATTATTATTTTTATTATTCACTATCTTTTGAGGAGTACAGTGTTTTTAGTGGGTTTAGCAGCTATAGGTATTCTCAGACTACAGTTGTGTCCTTTTTCACTGGGTAACAGAGATCATAAGATGGTCACATTCAAAATCACTTACCATAAACAGTGTTACAAGGTATCAAATTCAATGATTTAAGGAAATTGTTAAATAGCATACATTTCGATAAATTATTCTCAAATAGAAAAACACAGAGGATAAAGCAAAATAGACCACTTGGTTAAAAAAGTATTACAAAAATAGGTAGCTATTATGCTGATAGGACTGCATGCCTGTTACTGAACCCTGCATTGTATATTGACCATACTGGTGCTTAAACCAAAATAGACCACTTGGTTAAAGTATTTTAAAAAAAAGTAGTCATTTGCTATTATGCTGATAGGACTGCCTGCCTGTTACTGAACCCTGCATTACCCATTGACCATTCTCCTGCTTAACCCTTTTGCTACTCAGAAAGATTGGACTGTCTGCTTGTTACTGAACCCTGCATTGCTTAGGGCCATTCTCCTGCTTAACCCTTTTGTTACTCAGAAAGATTGGACTGTCTGCTTGTTACTGAACCCTGCTTTGCCTATTGACCATTCTTTTGCTTAACCCTTTTGCTACTTTTTTTGTTGCTATTTGCTATTATGCTGATAGGACTGCATGCCTGTTACTAAACCCTGTGTAGCCTTTTGATCATTCTTGAGCTTAACCCTTTAGATACTCAGAAAGATTGGACTGTCTGCCTGTTACTGAACCCTGTGTAGCCTTTTGATCATTCTTCTGCTTAACCCTTTAGATACTCAGAAATATTAGACTGCCTGCTGTTACTGAACCCTGCATTTCCTAGTGATCATTCCTTTGCCTATCCCTTGTATTCTCAGAAACATTGGACTGCCTGCTTGCTACTGAACCCTGCACTGTCTGCTCTCACTGAACCATGCACTGTCTGCTCTCACTGAACCATGCACTGCCTGCTCTCTCTGAACCGTGCACTGCCTGCTCTCACTGAACCGTGCACTGCCTGCTCTCACTGTACCATGCACTGCCTGCTCTCACTGAACCGTGCACTGCCTGCTCTCACTGAACCATGCACTGTCTGCTCTCACTGAACCGTGCACTTCCTGCTCTCACTGTACCGTGCACTGCCTGTTCTCACTGAACCATGTACTGTCTGCTCTCACTGAACCATGCACTGTCTGCTCTCACTGAACCATGCACTGTCTGCTCTCACTGAACCATGCACTGTCTGCTCTCACTGAACCGTGCACTGCCTGCTCTCACTGAACCGTGCACTGCTGCTCTCTCTGAACCTGTGCAACTGCCTGCCTCTCACTGTACCATGCCACTGTCTGCTCTCACTGTACCGTGCACTGTCTTCTCTCACTGAACCGTGCACTGTCTGCTCCTCACTGAAACCCATGACATGCCTGCTTCTCTGAAACCGTGCACTGCCTGGCTCTCAATGTACCGTGCACTGTCTGCTCTCACTTATAATCATGAACCGTGCACTGCTGCTCTCACTGAAACCATGCACTGCCTGCTCTCCACTGTACAGAGCACTGTCTGCTCTCACTGAACCTGTGCACTGTCTGCTCTCACTGTACCAGTGCACTGCCGTGCCTCTCACTGAACCGTGCCCTGTCTTGCTCTCCCACTTAACCGTGCACTGCTGCTCTCACTGAACCTGTGCAACTGTCTGCTCTCACTGAACCGTGCACTGCCTGCTCTCATGAACACATTGTCACTGCTGCTCACATGAACCCGTGCACTGCCTGCTCTCACTGAACCGTGCACTGCTGCTCTCACTGAACCGTGAACTGTCTGCTCTCACTGTACCGTGCACTGCCTGCTCTCAATGTACCGTGCACTGCCTGCTCTCACTGAACCGTGCACTGCCTGCTCTCACTGAACCGTGCACTGCCTGCTCTCACTGTACCGTGCACTGCCTGCTCTCACTGTACCGTGCACTGGCTGCTCTCACTGTACCATGCACTGCCTGCTCTAACTGAACAGTGCACTGCCTGCTTTCACTGTACCGTGCACTGCCTGCTCTCACTGAACCGTGCACTGCCTGCTCTCACTGTACCGTGCACTGCCTGCTCTCACTGAACCGTGCACTGCATGCTTTCACTGAACCGTGCACTGCCTGCTCTCACTGAACTGTGCACTGCCTCCTCTCACTGAACCGTGCACTGCCTGCTCTCACTGAACCATGCACTGCCTGCTCTCACTGATCCGTGCACTGCCTGCTCTCACTGAACCGTGCACTGCCTGCTCTCACTGTACCATGCACTGCCTGCTCTCACTGAACCGTGCACTGCCTGCTCTCACTGTACCTTGCACTGCCTGCTCTCACTGAACCGTGCACTGCCTGCTCTCACTGAACTGGGAACTGCCTGCTCTCACTGTACCGTGCACTGCCTGCTGTCATTGTATCGTGCACTGCCTGCTCTCACTGTACCATGCACTGCCTGCTGTCACTGTACCTTGCACTGTCTGCTCTAACTGAACAGTGCACTTCCTGCTTTCACTGTACCGTGCACTGCCTGCTCTCACTGAACCGTGCACTGCCTGCTCTCACTGTACCGTGCACTGCCTGCTCTCACTGAACCGTGCACTGCATGCTCTCACTGAACCGTGCACTGCCTGCTCTCACTGAACTGTGCACTGCCTCCTCTCACTGAAACGTGCACTGCCTGCTCTCACTGAACCATGCACTGCCTGCTCTCACTGATCCGTGCACTGCCTGCTCTCACTGTACAGTGCACTGCCTGCTCTCACTGAACTGTGCACTGTCTGCTCTCACTTAACTGTGCACTGCCTGCTCTCACTGAACCGTGCACTGCCTGCTCTCACTGAACCGTGCACTGCCTGCTCTCACTGAACTGGGAACTGCCTGCTCTCACTGAACCGTGCACTGCCTGCTCTCACTGAACCATGCACTGCCTGCTCTCACTGATCCGTGCACTGCCTGCTCTCACTGAACTGTGCACTGCCTGCTCTCACTGTACCATGCACTGCCTGCTCTCACTGAACCGTGCACTGCCTGCTCTCATTGTATCGTGTACTGCCTGCTCTCACTGTACCATTCACTGCCTGCTGTCACTGTACCTTGCACTGTCTGCTCTAACTGAACAGTGCACTGCCTGCTTTCACTGTACCGTGCACTGCCTGCTCTCACTGAACCGTGCACTGCCTGCTCTCACTGTACCGTGCACTGCCTGCTCTCACTGAACCGTGCACTGCATGCTTTCACTGAACCGTGCACTGCCTGCTCTCACTGAACTGTGCACTGCCTGCTCTCACTGAACCGTGCACTGCCTGCTCTCACTGAACCATGCACTGCCTGCTCTCACTGATCCATGCACTGCCCTGCTCTCACTGAACCGTGCACTGCCTGCTCTCACTGTACCATGCACTGCCTGCTCTCACTGAACCGTGCACTGCCTGCTCTCACTGTACCTTGCACTGCCTGCTCTCACTGAACCCGCTGCACTGCCTGCTCTCACTGAACTGGGAACTGCCTGCTCTCACTGTACTGTGCACTGCCTGCTCTCATTGTATCGTGCACTGCCTGCTCTCACTGTACCATGCACTGCCTGCTGTCACTGTACCTTGCACTGTCTGCTCTAACTGAACAGTGCACTTCCTGCTTTCACTGTACCGTGCACTGCCTGCTCTCACTGAACCGTGCACTGCCTGCTCTCACTGTACCGTGCACTGCCTGCTCTCACTGAACCGTGCACTGCCTGCTCTCACTGAACCGTGCACTGCCTGCTCTCACTGAACTGTGCACTGCCTCCTCTCACTGAAACGTGCACTGCCTGCTCTCACTGAACCATGCACTGCCTGCTCTCACTGATCCGTGCACTGCCTGCTCTCACTGAACCGTGCACTGCCTGCTCTCACTGTACCATGCACTGCCTGCTCTCACTGTACCGTGCACTGACTGCTCTCACTGTAATCATTGTACCATGCACTGCCTGCTCTCACTGAACCGTGCACTGCCGGCTCTCACTGAACTGTGCACTGTCTGCTCTCACTTAACTGTGCACTGCCTGCTCTCACTGAACCGTGCACTGCCTGTTCTCACTGTACCTTGCACTGTTTGCTCTCACTGAACCGTGCACTGCCTGCTCTCACTGAACCGTGGATTGCCTGCTCTCACTGTACCATGCACTGTCTGCTCTCACCGAACTGTGCACTGCCTGCTCACACTGTACCGTGCACTGCCTGCTCTCTCTGAACCGTGCACTGCCTGCTCTCACTGAACCGTGCACTGCCTGCTCTCACTGTACCATGCACTGCCTGCTCTCACTGAACCGTGCACTGCCTGCTCTCACTGAACCATGCACTGTCTGCTCTCACTGAACCGTGCACTTCCTGCTCTCACTGTACCGTGCACTGCCTGCTCTCACTGAACCGTGGATTGCCTGCTCTCACTGTACCATGCACTGTCTGCTCTCACCGAACTGTGCACTGCCTGCTCACACTGTACCGTGCACTGCCTGCCCTCACTGTACCGTGCACTGCATGCTCTCACTGTACCTTGCACTGCCTGCTCTCACTGTACCGTGCACTCCCTTCTCTCACTGAACCATGCACTGCCTGCTCTCACTGAACCATGCACTGCCTGCTCCTACTGAACCGTGCACTGCCTGCTCTCACTGAACCGTGCACTGCCTGCTCTCACTGTACCGTGCACTGCCTGCTCCCATTGTAGCTTGCACTGCCTGCTTTCACTGTACCGTGCACTGCCTGCTCTCACTGAACCGTGCACTGCCTGCTCTCACTGTATCGTGCACTCCCTTCTCTCACTGAACCATGCACTGCCTGCTCTCACTGAACCATGCACTGCCTGCTCTTACTGAACCTTGCACTGCCTGCTCTTACTGAACCGTGCACTGCCTGCTCTTACTGAACCGTGCACTGCTGCTCTCACTGTACCGTGCACTGCCTGCTCTCACTGTACCGTGCACTGCCTGCTCTCACTGAACCGTGCACTGCCTGCTCTCACTGAACCGTGCACTGCCTGCTCTCACTGTACCGTGCACTGCCTGCTCTCACTGTACCGTGCACTGCCTGCTCTCACTGTACCGTTCACTGCCCGCTGAACATTTATTTTGTTTTTGTGTTTCTCAGGGTCAAATAATTGTTTGCTTATTTTTGTTCCCTTCACACCTCGGGTTTCTAGAAAGAAGAATATATATAAGTTAACTTTTTCACCTGTAGCATAGGAACATGTTCAATTGTTTAATGAAAACAAATGAAAATGTTTCACGAATGGTCAATATTTGTTTAGTTTAAAATGAGATTAATCCAAATAACATGGACTATAAACATTTGAAATACAAAGTATTTTGAATAATGGGTACAAAAGATTTGGCCAAGCTAAAAAAAATTCCTGTGCGTATGTCTAGTTTTAGTGCTGGAAAATGTAAGGTTCTACATTTTGTAAGTAAAAGTAAACAGGCATCCAATTCATTGGGAACGATTTATCTTGTGTTTGGCAGACATCGATAAATGCCGACAGCATACACTGTTGGCATTTATCATTGCACAAGCAGTTCTGGTGAACAGCTTGTGCAATGTCACCCCCTGCAGATTTGCTGCCAATCAGCAGCTGGCAGGGGGTATCATCGGGCGGATTGATGTCCGCCGCCTCAGAGTAGGCGTACGAGAAACAGGGGTATACAGCCCCATTTGGGCAATGATAAATCGGCCCCTTTAAATGATACTAGACTTAGCATAACAGAGGAGGATAGGGATTTGGAAAAGATTATAAATAACAAGCTAAAGATTGGTGCACAATGCAGGGCAGCAACTTCTAAGACTGATAAGATATTAGCATGTATTAAAAGAGGCATTGATGAAAGGAAAGAAAACGCAATTCTGTCACTATATAAATCCCTGATAAGACCTCACCTTGAGTATGGAGTGCAATCTCAACAACAATAAAAAAAAAGAGTTAGAAAAAGCTCATAGAAGGGCTACAAAACGAATGAGGGAAACTGAGAATATAAACTATGAGGAGAGGTTTGCCAAACATATTTGTCTAGAAACAGAATTCAGGAATACCATTGCTTGTGTTAAATGGATCACATTTTAATAGAATTAATTTAAGCTCAACTAGATCTTCTGTGTTATAAGTCAAGTAGGATCTTTATTAGTTGAACTTAATTGACTTCTGTGTTCTTTCAACCTCATCTACTATGTTACCATGTTACAATGTAATATTTAATTCTAAGGTCAATATATATGTGTGTGTGTGTGTGACATTGAAAGACATTTATAATACATTTGAATTTTCCTATATCCCGTCCTGTTATAAGAGTATGCACCATTATAAAGACAATTTTGCACATACTTACCATTTGCTGCTGCATTATATCATTAATCCTTTAAGGACACAGATTTCAGTTTGCTCTATTGTTTTATGACGGAAAAATTCCGTCAAATATCCTTAAGATATTAAACTTGAGATTAATACAAATCCTCTAATGTAAATAATGATATAAACAATGTTATTACAAATTATTACAGATGTACTCAATATTTAAATAATGCATAGAATTACAAGCAGCATTTTGCAATCCCATGCCATACACCAAGGACAGTGCTTGATTGGAGCCAATTTCCTCCTACAACAGGACAATGACTCGAAGCACAGCTCCAAACTATCAATAACTTGTTAGGGAAGAAGCAGTAGTCTGGTATTCTGTCTTTATTGTAGTGACCGGCAGTCACCAGATCTCATCCCTATAGAGCTGTTGTGGGAGCATAAGAAGTGCTCATCATGCCAATCCAACTTGTGGGAGGTGCCTCAGGAAGCATGGGGTAAACTCTATTCAGATTACCCCAACAAATTGTCAACAAGAATCCCAAAGGTCTGCAAGGCTGTTATTGCTGCACATGGAGGATTTTTTCATGAAAGCAGTGTTTGAAGAACAGAATTATTTTTTCACTTAAAATTCAGTATTTCTAACCTTGTTAACGACAATATTTCCTATTCAAACTCATTTCATGTACGTTTTCATAGAAAATGAGGAAATGTCAAAGTGACACAAAACTTTTGAAAGCCAGTATATATATAACCAGGAATCGACCGCACTCACAGACTGGACTGGGTACACATCCTAAGCCACAACAAACTACACAGTCCTGAACACAGACAGACAGCTGCAAAGTTCCCAGCAACCCAGGCAGTTAACCCCAGAGCAGCCTGGGTGACAGGTCCGCAGGGAAGCATTACAAACATTGTCAACACAACATACAGAAAACCCGGCACTCACCAGCAGATTCACAGCAATGTTTAAAAGCAAAACTGGGGGAAGTCAGTTACATTTGGCGCCAAAGTTTTCAGGGCTGTGGAGTTTGCTGTGGCTTAGGATATGCACCCAGTCCAGTCTGTGGCAACTATGTATCAAGCCGTCAACTTATCTGCATTCAACTGCACAAATACGCTCGCCTAAGATCGCCTAACATCGCTGCCGCTGACCTGAATACGTTCTCCAAAGTTACCAAAAAAGCTGTCAAAAAGCCACGCACCAAGTACGGTGCGATGAGCAGCGGACTGTTGTTAACTAACTGTCATCGATCTCGCTGCTCTTCGGATTTTTTACAGCTTTCTTGGTACCCTGTCACTAAACACCCACACTATACTATACTGCTTACCCCCTATACCGCCGCTCCCGGACCCAGCCGCAACTCTAATAAATGTATTAACCCCTAATCCGCCGCTCCCGGAGCCCACCGCAACTAAATAAAATGTTTAACCCCTAAACCGCCGCTCCAATCAGCCAATAGGATTGAGCTCGCATTCTATTGGCTGATTGGAACAGCCAATAGAATGTGAGCTCAATCCTGTTGGCTGATTGGATCAGTCAATAGGATTGAAATTTAATCCTATTACTGATTGCATCAGCCAATAGGATTTTTCCTACCTTAATTCCAATTGGCTGATAGAATTCTATCAGCAAATCAGAATTCAAGGGACGCCATCTTGGATGACGTCATTTAAAAGGAACATTCATTCATCAAGAAGATGTCAAAAGAAGAGGATTCTCTGAGTCAAATGTCTTGAAGATGGAGCCGCTCGCGCCGGATGGATGGAGATAGAAGATGCCACCTGGATGAAGACTTCTGCCCATCTGGAGGATCACTTCTGCCCGTCTGGAGGACCACTTCTGCCAGCTTCGTGGAGGACTTCGGCCCAGTTGGGTGAAGATGCCTCAAGGTAGGGTGATCTTCAAGGGGTTAGTGTTAGGTTTTTTTAAGGGGGGATTGGGTGGGTTTTAGAGTAGGGTTGGTTGTGTGGGTGGTGGGTTTTAATGTTGGGGGGGTTGTAAACATTTTTTTACAGGTAAAAGAGCTGATTACTTTGGGGCAGTGCCCCACAAAAGGCCCTTTTAAGGGCTATTTGCAATTTAGTGTAGGGTAGGGCTTTTTTATTTTGGGGGGGCTTTTTTATTTTGTTAGGGGGATTAGATTAGGTGTAATTAGTTTAAAAATGTTGTAATTATTTTATTATTTTCTGTAATTTAGTGTTTGTTTTTTTTGTACTTTAGATAATGCGTTTTTATTGCATTTAATTGTATTTAGTTTAGGTAATTAATTTAATTATAGTGTAGGTTTAATTGTAACATAGGTTAGGTTTTATTTTACAGGTATATTTTTATTTATTTTAACTATGAAGTTATTAAATAGTTAATAACTATTTAATAACTATTGTACCTAGTTAAAATAAATACAAAGTTGCCTGTAAAATAAAAATATACCCTAAGATAGCTACAATGTAACTATTAGTTATATTGTAGCTATCTTAGGGTTTATTTTATAGGTTAGTATTTAGTTTTAAATAGGAATAATTTATTTAATGATAGTAATATTTATTTAGATTTATTTAAATTATATTTAAGTTAGGGGGTGTTAGGATTAGGGTTAGACTTAGGTTTAGTGGTTAATACATTTAATATAGTGGCAGCGACGTTGGGGCGGCAGATTAGGGGTTAATAAATGTTGGTAGGTGGCGGCGGTGTAGGGGGGGCAGATTAGGGGTTAATAAGTTTAATGTAGGTAGCCGTGGGCTCCAGAAGCAGCAGTTTAAGGGTTCATATGTTTATTTAGTTGCGGCGGGGTCCGGGAGCGGCGGTTTAGGGGTTAATAAATTTACTTAGTTGCGGCGGGGTCCAAAAGCAGCAGTTTAGGGGTTAATAAGTTTATTTAGTTGCGGCGGGGTCCGGGAGCGGCGGTTTAGGGGTTAATACATTTATTTAGTTGCGGCAGGGTCCGGGAGCAGCGGGATAGGGGTTAATAAGTTTTATTTAGGTGGGGACGGTGTCGTGGCGGCAGATTAGGGGTTAATAAGTATAATGTAGGTGGCGGCGGTGTAGGGGGGGCAGATTAGGGGTGTTTAGACTCGGGGTACATGTTAGGGTGTTAGGTGTACACATTCCCATAGGAATCAATGGGATATCGGGCAGCAGCAAACATGAGCTCTCGCTGCTTTCCGATTCCCATTGATTCCTATGGCATCCGCCGCCTCCAGGGCGGCGGATTGAAAACCAGGTACGCTGGGCCGGAATAGTGCCGAGCGAACCTGGTAGATTTTTGATAACTTCCAAAAGTAGTCAGATTGTGCCGAACTTGGGTTCGGAACATCTGTAGTGACGTAAGCATCGATCTGTGTCGGACTGAGTCCGGCGGATCGTATGTTATGTCACCAAATTCTACTTTTGCCGGTTTGTAGGGTTTGATAACTAAGGCGAATCAGGCTCTCCACAAATTCGCTGTGGAATTCCAGTGTATTTGCGGTTGATGGCTTGATAAATACATCCCTGTGAGTGCTGTCCATTCCTGTGTTTTGTATTTACATAGGGGAGGTTACAAAAGCCTGTGTCACCCTGGGAGGTTCCCAGTTGTTTTGTTTGGAAGTATGCATTGTGTGGGTGCTGGTTTAAGGTCCCAGGAAGGGGAAGACCTTGTCGTGGTCCTGGGCTTGATCCTTTAGCGCCAAATGTAACTGACTTCCCCAGTTTTGCTTTTAAACATTGGTGTGATTCTGCTGGCAAGTGCCGGGTTTTCTGTGTGTTGTATATATATATATATATTGCACATATTTAATATTTACATAATGCGCCTTAAGAAAACTAATTTTTAATGTGCGCTAACCCAACACTGTGTTATACCTAAAGCATGAAATCAGAAGTGCGTTACACATATGTTACATTCCAATGTTCTTCACATAGATTTTTTTTATTATTAAATATATATTTCTATATATATCTAAAAACGATAATGTAAAATATATATTTATAACTATACACAGTATCTATACCATTAGATATAAGTATAGGCATATAGAGATTTATATATAAAAAAAAAAGAAAGAAAATTTTTTTATTGAAAATTTTAACAATGTCATACAATAAATCAATGTATATAATATAGTCCAGGGTATTAGTCAAAATACAGGTGAAAACAACATCTGTTCGTACATGAGATCACATAATGACTGTCAAGGAACCAATAACAAGTGTCAAACATATATAACATTTTCTTATGGAACATCATATGAGCCACATAATTTTGAAAATATGTCCCTCAGAATAAGAAAAAATTTGCAATAATATCCGGTCTGATTTTATGAAACTAGTGGGGGGGGGGGGAGTAGACAGAGTTTCAGATCTTCCTATAGACGTAGTAGAGAATCTGAAAGGTCTAGGCAAGATTGGAAGGAAGGGATAAGAAAAGGAATAGGGAAGAGAAGAAGAGAGAGGGAGAGAAGAGAGAAAAAAAAGGAGGAGGGGGTTAGATGGGTGAAGGGAATTTCATTATTTATGTAACCAGTTATCCCATATCAACCAGTAGGTGTCCATCTGATCAATCGAATTGAAGAAAAATAGCTCCATAATGGACATATAGTCTATTACTGCGTATATTTCGGCTATACTAGGAGGTTCAGAAGATTACCATGCTCTGGCGATGCACAACTTGACTGCAGTAAAAATATATATCAGCAATCTCTTCGACACTTGAGGCATATCATTTTCTATGATATGTAGTAGAGCGCTGGCGGATGTGATCTCAGGGATAAGATTCAATGATTCACTTAATCTCTGGATCTCTCTCAACAACGGGACTATTTTCGGACAGTCCCACCAGACAGGAGTTCTATGCCACTTCAAGAGCAGTTTGATATATACTTCTAACATGGTGACGCAGTGTATAGTCATTTTGGTTAGTGTAATAGCGTTCTCCCAGTCTAGGTCTGAGAAATCCTCGGAATAGCTTCTGATAGAAGGAGATTATAATGTGCTGTAAGAGTTTTGGGGTATTTAGATTCACTTTTCCATCTTATCTTCCATAGAGTGGCCTTCCTAAGGGGGCCTGCAAAGAACCCCCATGTCCTCAAAAAACTGTTGACCCTGAGGGACTCAAACGGGAACCACGGTGGAGCTGGGTCAAATTTAGTGGGTGCTAGGGACAGATCACGTGACCGGTTTTGGTCTTCCTATGTTTGGGACCCAAATTAAGTCTGGGAGTTCTAATTCTCCCGGTAGTCCAGACGCCTCTAAATGGCACCAGCCTGGTTTATCACCTGTTAATCCCCATTCAGTGACGTGCGATAGGTGTGCTGCTTCATAATAGATGAATATATTGGGCGCCGCAATGCTTCCCCGGGGGTAAGGTCGTTGTAACATATTATGTGCTATTCTATGTGCTTTATTTTGCCATATGTAATCTAGGAACAATTTATGTATAACAAACAGGGTAGAGTGTGGAACATTAAGCGGGATACAGCGAAATAAATATAGCACCTTCGGGAGCAATGACATTTTGACCGAGGCGACTCTTCCTAGCCAGGAAAGTTCTTTAAAATCCCATTTCACTAGTAGTTGGCAATAAGATGGTCGTAATTAACCCTAATTATCTGATCCGGTTTAGAGCTAAGATATATCCCTAAATGTTTCAAGAGTTGAGTTGACCAAGGAAACGGAAAGGTAGATTTGAGTCCTGTTAGAGTGGGTAGGTCAATCTGAATGGGATACCCCTCTGTCTTTTTGTAGTTAATTTTGTAATAGCTTACAGCCCCAAAGTAACAAATCACATCAAAAACTGCTGGGATTAAGATTTATATAAATTTAGGTATTTAAAATAAAAATAAAATTTTCCTGTATGTGAAGAACATTGGAATTATAAATATGTACAGTATATACACAGTAAAACACATAATTAAATATAACTATAGAATAATTATTTAGACACAAATATTATAGCCCTTTGCAGTCAATTACATGATCATATACCATATGCCTTTTAACTCTTATAAAAAAAATATTAATATTGATATAAATAATTTTTAGCAAATAAAGTTTATGACCCTTTAACACTTTATTTTAATGTATTTATGTTATGTTTGGTGCAACTTTTATTTGATCCCTAACCCTTTACTCGAGGTCTTCATTCACGCTAACCTGACAAGCATTCAATTTGGTTGTTGTTGAGTGAACGTGTTTACTTTCAACTTGTAAAACGCATGGAAGTTAACACGCCTACAAAATGCTTATATTGCTTGGGTGCCAACGTTAGCGCGCCACTTGTAATATTGCCCTAAGATGGATAACGGTTATCCCCTTGCTGCATAAATTCACATATTCGTGTTTTCTCTCTCCTAGACAAGGTTCTCCTAAGCTCTGAACTTATAGCGATTTGTTAAAATAAATATTAAAAATGAAATGAACTTAGAAATCCTTCAGTCCTGAAAGTTTTTCGAGTAGCCATGTTGCTAAATTAATATTTTTGACTCTTTGTAGATTAGTTTTTTACTAAAGTAACAACATTACAATAAAGATTTCCCTGTTAAGCCGTATATTAAGGATTTGTTTATTAAAATGTCCAGGGCTTGTGGAAAGTACAGATAAAATATGACATATTTAAGAGTTATGCATAACCTGAGTATTTGCACTGGGATTGGTTTATGTCGGGCAGCTGCCAGGAGAGATGCACCAATCAGGTCTGCAATGTTCTCTACAAAACATCCTGTAATATATGAGAATATTAATCATTTACATTTTATTCCTCACATTTTTCTATCCAAATCTCCTTAGTGTGTTTTTGTGTTCAGTAGTGCACCTGTATATTCAGTAATATCAGCGTTCCTCACAACATATTCTCATATGACAAAGTATTTGTAAGTAAAAAAGATTTGCTGAGTGTATTAAAGGGGCAGGGGATTGTCCTGAGTTTACATAAAATGACCTGTTCACTTTACCTCTATTATCAAATTAACTCTTTAGTTTGATTTCTATTGCTGAAATGGTACTATATGGCTGCAGTTTTTACAATTATGGCCTCAATGACAATCTATTGGCTGCAGCTTTTTTGGCTAATTTTGAGCCACAAAGGCTACTTTTCGATTTGTCATGGTCTCAGTAGTTTGTCATGGTCCCAGTAGTTTGTCAAGGTCACAGTAGCGTGATTTCAGCCGATTCTCAAACTTGCAAACAGGTTTTCAGATCCTTGCTAAAACACTATTTTCCCTATGAGGTGAAAACTTCAATACTTTTTCCAAGACACTTTTCAAGGGTTTTTTAAATTTGACACGTCTAGGCACTTGATAAGTCCTCGAAGGGATATTTTGGAAAAATGTAAAACTATTTCATGGCTATTTGCAAATAGACTTTTATCTGGCACAAATGTAAGGCCCTCTAAACTGGCCACAGTAGACATTCTAGAGGTTTATTAAAGGGACATGAAATCCAAATTTTTTTCTTTAACATATAAGATAGTGCTTACAATTTAAATAACTTATCAATGTACTTCTATTATCAAATTTGCTTCATTCTCTTAGTATCCTTTGCTGAAGGAGCAGCTATGCACTACTGAGAACTAGCTGAACACATCAGCAAGCCAATGAAAATAGACAAATGTGTGTAGTCACCAATCACCAGCTAGCTTGCAGTTGTGAAGGATATGTACATTTTATTTTTCAGCAAAGGATATAATGAGAACAAAGCAAATTTAAAAAATGACATGTTCTATCTTAATCAGGCAAGTTTAATTTTGACTTTTCAGTTCCTTTAAAATACATGGTATTCATTAAAGCTCCATTCATCTATATTGGAGAGGCTGTATACAAGGAGCATGGCACGTTTTTATATATGTATGGCTTCATATACTGAACATATGTATATATGGTCGCTTCATGATATCCTGTATAGCTAAGGGATCTGAATGAAAAGTCACTTCTGGACAGCAACATCTACAAATGGCGTGCTGTTATATTACATTTTTAATATTTAATTGTAAGTCACACTCATACTGTTGTGATTATTACTAACAGTGACAGCATATTTTGAATCTGGTTTTTAAAATATATCACTAAGGGCTTCATGTACTAAGCTGTCTGCGAGGTCTTCGTGACTATTTCCGTCTAAATTTCTGCGTGCGGATCAATAACCGTATGTACTATGCCACAAATCCATTGAAAACCTTACAATAACATATGTCGAGCAAACTTGTCCGCAACTCTTGAATTCTGGTCTTTTTTGTAGCTCGAAAATACTCGCTCGACATAAATCTCGCACAAAACAGTAATTACTAAACTATCTATTTATACGCTCGTGAATTTCTCCGCACCTACCTCGTTAAAAATCCCTCGCCAGCTAATAGGTGGCGAGCACCATAATAAACAATAGGGTCACAATTTGTGTTTCTGCATTTGTAGGTTTATACTATGTAATATGCATTTTATTATCATTTTAAATAATATATTATTAAAACCAAAATTAGGCTACAAAAATATAGCACTGCATCTGCAAACATTCATTTAATACAGAGCTCACATAGCAATACCATTGTTTGGAGCTGCTTTTGATTTGATGAATAGGGACATTAAACCACAAAATATTTGTTCATGAGTCAGAAAGAAAATACGATTTTAAAATA
This sequence comes from Bombina bombina, assembly GCF_027579735.1. Taxonomy (NCBI): domain Eukaryota; kingdom Metazoa; phylum Chordata; class Amphibia; order Anura; family Bombinatoridae; genus Bombina; species Bombina bombina. The sequence goes on along the minus strand of NC_069500.1, from coordinate 24,373,919 downwards.
CATTCAAATATACTTCCATTACAGGCGTCTATTTTCAATTAGCTAGTAAGCATTTCTAGATATGCTTTACAGCAAAGGATATCGAGAGAATGAAGTAAATTAGATAACAATTGTTATTTTTAAAGCTATACAAAAATAAAGCAGTAATAGGCCTAGATTTTGCATAATCAAAATTGTCGCCAATAAAAATTGATTTGCCAAAATATCTTTAAATAATAAATATTTTGATAAACCGACTCTACTGGATAATTACAATATGATCATCATTCAAATAAAATAATAGTAATTAGATTAATGTTTTACCTCTTAGGTCGCTATCACAATCATCTGTGATCCCGACGATTACATAACATACGTTATTTGGTAAGCTATACAAAAATCTAGCAGTAATAGGCCTAGATTTTACATAATCAAAATTGTCGCCAATAAAAATTGATCAGATCAAGAAGTAAGATGATAGAACAGGTCCGGGTCAGATTTAAAAAATCAAAAACTTTATTGTAACGATTTAAAATCCAAACATGGGGACAGAACACAGAAAGTCCGAAACACCTAGAACTGTGGCTTACGCGTTTCGGCCGTAGCCTTACTCATAGCCAATATCACATTGCTAATCAATTCAGTTTAAAAAAAGGCCCCCCAGGGCTGTGATTGGTTCAAAAACAATAGGCGTGTTTGAACTTTGATTAGTTTCCTGTGAAACTTAACAAGTGTCAACTACAAGTCAAACCAGCATAATAAAGCAATGATTATAAGGCATTTCACAGACAAATATATATAAAAGAATAGAACTGCAAACACTGTATATCGGCTTTCTCTAATGTAAAACCTAACCTTTAGAGTTATCCTAATGTATCATATTGCAGTGTTTATAAATTGAAACTGACCTGTTACTAATAAAAGTTATACCAGTCTCAAATATGTAATACTCTATGTATATATAAATGACTATCCTAAAGCTGTAAGTGAAAAAATGTCAATAAGTGTACAGCAAACCCAATCTATAAATCTATGGATTAAATGTTGTTAGGTGTATCAAAATACATATGTCAATGAGTATAACTTAATGCCTAAGGATGGAACAAATAAATAAATCAGAATGAAATTTTAATTTAATTTTAATATACTCCTTTGAATCCAAAAGAGCTAAGGGATATCTGTCTGAATTATTCCCAATAATTAATTAGATCATATTGGGAATTTAAGCCTTTGGGGTATCTGGTTTCCAGCTGGAAAATCCAGAACATTTCTCGTTTTTCTAACAGTTTTTCTTTGTCACCCCCCCCTCTGGGGGGTAATCACTTGTTCAATGGCCTTCCATCTTAGTGAAGCAATACTATTGCGATGTTTTGTGACAAAGTGCTGCACAATTGGAGTGGTTGCTTTACCCACTTTGATGGTACTAAAATGTTCCCGCATACGGGATCTTACGTCTCTAGTCGTAAGTCCTATATATTGGACCTGACATTGTGTACACTCCAACATATAAATGACATTGCTAGATGAACAGTTAAGACATCTTTCAATGTCATATGTTTTGCCTGTGACTGTAGAGGAAAAGGTAGTTGTTATATCCATATAATCACATGGTTTACACCTGGTGTGTCCACATCTAAACATGCCCCTATGTTGTAGCCATGAACTAGTTGGTTGTTTAGTAGGTTTTAGTTTGGAAGGGGAAAGTATGTTGCCAAGTGTACAGGCCCTTCTGTATGAGCATCTCAGACCATTATCAACAGTGTCAATTAATTTATCATCCGCCCTTAACATGCCATAATGTTTCCGAACTATACCACAAATTTGTTGGTATTGAGCACTAAATGTGGTAACAAATGTGACTCCCTTATGTTCGGATGAGGCGATATCACCACTTTTAGGGGTGAGCAAAGATCTTCTATCTATGTGTTTAACCTCATTTATAGCCTTGGTTATGTCTGAATTTTTGTAGCCCCTCTCTTTGAGGCGACTCACTAGATCTTCCGACTGTTTTTCATATGTTTGTGGATCAGAACAGTTTCGTTTAAGTCTAATCAGCTGTCCCTTTGCTATCGCATAAGGGACATGCTTAGGATGGCAGCTCCGGCCATGTAACAAAGTATTGCCCGAGATCGGTTTCCTGTAACTACTAGTTACAATCCTGCCATCAGACATGCCCCTCATCGTGATATCAAGGAAGTTTATTTCATAGGGTTCTATCTCAAAAGTGAACCCAAGATTGAGGTCATTATCATTGATCCAAGTCATAAACTCAGTGATGCTGCACCTGTCCCCCTTCCAAATAAATAGAAGGTCATCAATGAAACGCTTATAAAAAGCAATTTCATTGATGTATGAGTTGATTTGTGTATAGACGTGGGACAGCTCCCACCAACCTAAGTATAGGTTGGCGTATGAGGGTGCAAATTTGGCACCCATAGCTGTCCCACGTCTCTGCAAGAAAAACTCACCCTCAAATTCGAAATAATTGTGGGTCAACAAAAATAGAGTGACCCTCAATATAAAATCCTGATATGGTATGGAAAAATTGGTTTGTTCTGCCAAAAAATATCTCAAAGCTTGTATCCCCTTATCATGTGGGATCATGGAATATAACGATGTTACATCCACTGTGACCCACATGCTGTCAGTACTCCATTTCTCAGACTCAAGTAATTGTAACACATGTGTGGTGTCTTTCAAATGACTGGGTAACTGGGTCACCAATGGCTGTAATATCGCATCCAACCATTGGGATACATTTTCCGTGTATGACCCAATCCCGCTGACAATGGGTCTACCTTTCACACCCTCCAAAGATTTATGAACCTTCGGAAGGTGATGAAAGATAGGAGTGACAGGGTGGTCGACCAAAAGATAGTCATAGGTGTTTCTGTCTAGGAAGCCACTCTCCAGGCCATCATCCAAAAGATCTTTGAGTTCCTTTTGGAAAAACCATATGGGGTTGTGGTCAAGTTTTATATAACTCTCTGTGTCTAACAGTTGCCTGTTGGCTTCCAGTATATAATCAGACCTATTCATGACAACCACCGAGCCACCTTTGTCAGCTCCTTTCACCACCAACGCTTTGTTGTTCTGAATAGATTTTTGGAAGGGGGACAGGTGCAGCATCACTGAGTTTATGACTTGGATCAATGATAATGACCTCAATCTTGGGTTCACTTTTGAGATAGAACCCTATGAAATAAACTTCCTTGATATCACGATGAGGGGCATGTCTGATGGCAGGATTGTAACTAGTAGTTACAGAAAACCGATCTCGGGCAATACTTTGTTACATGGCCGGAGCTGCCATCCTAAGCATGTCCCTTATGCGATAGCAAAGGGACAGCTGATTAGACTTAAACGAAACTGTTCTGATCCACAAACATATGAAAAACAGTCAGAAGATCTAGTGAGTCGCCTCAAAGAGAGGGGCTACAAAAATTCAGACATAACCAAGGCTATAAATGAGGTTAAACACATAGATAGAAGATCTTTGCTCACCCCTAAAAGTGGTGATATCGCCTCATCCGAACATAAGGGAGTCACATTTGTTACCACATTTAGTGCTCAATACCAACAAATTTGTGGTATAGTTCGGAAACATTATGGCATGTTAAGGGCGGATGATAAATTAATTGACACTGTTGATAATGGTCTGAGATGCTCATACAGAAGGGCCTGTACACTTGGCAACATACTTTCCCCTTCCAAACTAAAACCTACTAAACAACCAACTAGTTCATGGCTACAACATAGGGGCATGTTTAGATGTGGACACACCAGGTGTAAACCATGTGATTATATGGATATAACAACTACCTTTTCCTCTACAGTCACAGGCAAAACATATGACATTGAAAGATGTCTTAACTGTTCATCTAGCAATGTCATTTATATGTTGGAGTGTACACAATGTCAGGTCCAATATATAGGACTTACGACTAGAGACGTAAGATCCCGTATGCGGGAACATTTTAGTACCATCAAAGTGGGTAAAGCAACCACTCCAATTGTGCAGCACTTTGTCACAAAACATTGCAATAGTATTGCTTCACTAAGATGGAAGGCCATTGAACAAGTGATTACCCCCCAGAGGGGGGGTGACAAAGAAAAACTGTTAGAAAAACGAGAAATGTTCTGGATTTTCCAGCTGGAAACCAGATACCCCAAAGGCTTAAATTCCCAATATGATCTAATTAATTATTGGGAATAATTCAGACAGATATCCCTTAGCTCTTTTGGATTCAAAGGAGTATATTAAAATTAAATTAAAATTTCATTCTGATTTATTTATTTGTTCCATCCTTAGGCATTAAGTTATACTCATTGACATATGTATTTTGATACACCTAACAACATTTAATCCATAGATTTATAGATTGGGTTTGCTGTACACTTATTGACATTTTTTCACTTACATCTTTAGGATAGTCATTTATATATACATAGAGTATTACATATTTGAGACTGGTATAACTTTTATTAGTAACAGGTCAGTTTCAATTTATAAACACTGCAATATGATACATTAGGATAACTCTAAAGGTTAGGTTTTACATTAGAGAAAGCCGATATACAGTGTTTGCAGTTCTATTCTTTTATATATATTTGTCTGTGAAATGCCTTATAATCATTGCTTTATTATGCTGGTTTGACTTGTAGTTGACACTTGTTAAGTTTCACAGGAAACTAATCAAAGTTCAAACACGCCTATTGTTTTTGAACCAATCACAGCCCTGGGGGGCCTTTTTTTAAACTGAATTGATTAGCAATGTGATATTGGCTATGAGTAAGGCTACGGCCGAAACGCGTAAGCCACAGTTCTAGGTGTTTTGGACTTTCTGTGTTCTGTCCCCATGTTTGGATTTTAAATCGTTACAATAAAGTTTTTGATTTTTTAAATCTGACCCCGGACCTGTTCTATCATCTTTGGATTCATTTTGCCGTTTCACCGAGGATCGGATTAAAGGAGTGAGTGCTGGTACTTATTGTCCAATGGGAGGAAGGAAGGTGTGCAACGGTTAACCAATCAGGATTGTTAACGTCAGCAGTGAGTCACGCCAAGGCCTGTGTGTGTTTGGATCTACCTGTTGGAGAGGAGTTTGTTTGGCGAGCGGTGTTAGGCATATCCGCAAGTAAACCCAGAGGAAGGAACCGCGAGACAGCCCAGGATCACCGGAGTCGCCAGTCTCCCTCAAAATTGACTGTGAGTACACGGATAACACTGTGGCAGGGCGGTGATTGCTATATATTGCTGTATAATTGGCTAAGTAATTCACTACACAATATTAAGCTCTGTTACCCAGTGTCTTACACGGATTGTACCGTATGAAGCGGTGTATGCATCAACTCACTATTCAACAACTATATTGCTCTAAACACACAGGCTGAACTGTATCAAGGAATTAATTGACAACAACTTTGTTGTGTATTACATACGTGTTTTATCACATGTGCCATTACACTCCCTAAGTACCAGCACCTTTTCCCAACATAGTATACATAATTTTGGGGACTGTATGAATAGGTGATCTTGTCAGCCAAATTGGTTTTTCTTGGATACAGATCAAGAAGTAGCCATACTTAATTTATCGATAAGAATAACAGTCAGTAAAGCTTCAAATTTGGGAACTATGAAGTCTGACAAAATTTATAAATTCTACTTTATATAGTGCTGCAATATGTTCCCGCGACAAATCTGACGTTTCTGACACCTTACAGTCACATGGGACAAATGTGACTGACAAGTTGTAAGCAATTAATAGTACATTAGCAAATAGCGAGGCGTCATATGTATGAATCATTCACCAGTGCTCGATGCGGATTAGACGCGCCATTTTTTGGGATAGTTTTAAGTACATATGGCGGGCAGGCAACATCTCGCTAGCCGCGAGTTCAAGCGAGTCGAGAAGACACGTTGTCGGCGAGAAAATTGACGCTTTAGTACATGGAGCCCTAAGTTGTAACTTTCATAGTTAACTATTGTAATCTGTTTCCATCCGCACCACTGCTAACCCAACTAAATACACCTTTTAGGTTGTCAGGATGGGCAGACAGTGCAGTGTTTTTTTTTCACTATGTGGTCGCTTTTCTACTTTGACACATATTGCTTTATTTTGAAATAGTTTTTATTAAGTTTTTATAATAATAATAACATACTCAGGCATGTACAATCAACATATCAGTGTAATCAGCAAATTTCCGTTTTAGTCTATTCTCTGTAGTCTTTAATAACTCTTCAACAAGGAAGGTAGTAAGTAGGTGATAGGTAATAGGTCCCGGCTCTCCGTCATATTCTTAAACTAATATTACATAGCTACTATAAAGGTTTGTTATTTCTCCGCTCTCTAGCTTCATGGTGCATAATGTATGGTTCCCATTGTATAACAAAACTTTCCTTAGTGTTTAGAGTTTCTGCTGCCATGCTTGCAATTTCATAATGGTGTGCTATTTTTTTCAGTAAACCCAAAACTAGGGGGTGTAGATTTCCAAAACTGTGCCACACTAATCCTTACCACTGTACAGATTGTCATAACTAACTTTTGGTGTCGTTTCGGTATATGTGGCAATAGGAAGTGTAATAATGCATATTCAGGAGATAATGTGACTTCCTTCTGGAAAATGGAACTAAGGAGATCAGAGGTTCTCTCCCAAATCCCTCTAATTTTGTCTCAATGCCACCACATGTGCATATATGTTCCTCTATCGCCACACCCCCCTGTAGCAAAGCTTTGGGGATGAGCCCTCCGAGCTCCTGAACCTAGTTGGGTGCAAGTACCTTCTAAAGGCCACCTTGAGGTAATTTTCTTTAAGCACAGCATTATGTGAGAATGGCAGTCCCTTGGATAAGCTTGAGTTCCATGTCTTTAAAGGCCAGGTCTTATCCAGATCCTGTTCCCATTTCATAATAGTTGGAGATTTAATTTCTCTAAAGCTATTGTTAAACGTCGGGTATAACATAGTGATCGTACCCCATGTCAGGTCCTTAGCTAAACATAAGGATTAAAATATAGTGGATGTCAGTGTCCTAAAAAGACCCGTCACCTCCTGAACTCTAGATTTCAGTTGCAGATAGTGATACCATATGTTTCTGTCATCAGGATCAATGGCTTTATATTGCTCATATGAGATGAAACTGTCACCCATAAACACATCAGCTATTCTATAAAGCCCCTTGTTGGCCCATTTCTGCTGTGTAAGTGAATCTATTGGAGTTTGTGGTAGTATCAAAGGTGTTAGTTTAGAATTCTCCTGGATTAAGGGAAATTTAGCAGTCAGTTTATTCCACATAAAAATAGTGTGTGATATCGCTACATGCTTATATATAAGAGGCTGTCTATGTTTTTTGGAGTCCATAATAATCTGGAAATCTGGTCTGTGTCAGCAACTGCAGATTCAATTTGTGTCCATAAAGGCTGATGTGCACTGTTGAACCAATGTAACGTCTGGGCCATTCATGCCGAGTAATAATAAGAGGTTAGATATGGGAGACCCACCCCCCCATCTCTCCTATGAGTGCTCATAATCTTCTTATTAATCCAGATATGTCAGGGTCACATCTGATTCGAATTGCTAGTGGTTCAATACATAGTGTGAATAATAGTGGGGACAAAGGGCAACCCTGCCTCGTCCCATTCCTGATCTGTATTGGCTTCGATTGATATCATGAGAGTTTGACAAAAGCTGATGGGTGCGAGTAAAGGGTGGCGAGAGCATCGTGAAAAGTTCCAGTGATACCTGTTTTTTCCAGAACCGCAAACATATAGTTCCAATTGATTCTGTCAAACTCCTTCTCTGCGTCCAAAGAAACAAACAGAGAAGGCGTTTTTTCAACTGTAGCTACATTAATCAGATCAATAATCTTACGAGTGTTAACTGGGGCCTCTCTGTTTCTTATGAACCCCACTTGGTCTGGGTGGATTAATGTTTTGAGAATGGGATTAAGTATATTCGCCAGAATTTTTGTAAATTTTTTTACCTCTTGATTTATCAATGAGATGGGCCTATAATTTTGACAGTGCTGTTTATTCTTTCCCGGTTTTGGTATAACTGCTATTCTGGCCATGAGCATTTCTTTAGGAATTTCTTTACCCTGCATTATTGAATTAAATACCAGGGAGATTTGGGGCACTATAAAATCCTGCAAAGATTTAAAAAAAGATACCTGAGTATCCATCAGGGCCTGGTGCTCTGGAGCTTTTCATGATTTTTATGACTAATTTAATTTCTGCCTGAGATATAGGAGCATTCAGGTTGTTGCGCTCTTCGTCTGAGATTTTGGGAAGTGTGCTGGGTCCTAAAAATTTGTCTAAGTCCTCAGATCTATTCTCTCCTTTTTTATGTGAAGGAAGGTTGTAAAGATTGTGATAAAAATCAGCAAATATATTGGCAATACTAAGAGGGTCGTTGGTACTTCTATTATTAGGTAATTGAAGTTGTGGGACTGTGGTATTTCTAGTGAGTTCCTTAAGCTTATTTGCTAACATTTTGTCGGGCTTATTCCCATATATGTAGTAATGAGTGTCTACTAGTTTAATAGACCTAGCTGCCTCTTTGTTGAGTAATTTATCTATATCGTCATTTATGCCCCTCAATTTTTCCTATTTTTCTTGCTCGTGTTCGGGGTGGTCCGAGAGCACAACTCATTTGCTTCAGATTGTAATTGTGATAATTTAACGTTATGTTGTTTGTTGTGTTTACTTGACTCTGCTATAAAGATGCCTCTAACAAAAGCCTTTAGTGCTCCCCAAACATGAATAGGATTGGATGTCCTACCATTGTTAAAGCTTATATATTCTGAAATTTATTGTTGGAGCTTTTGTAATACTATGGTATCTTGTAGCAAATTAACATTAAGGGACAAAGATTTAGTTCTATTTGGATTTAATACTCCAGATATAGTTGCCTCTACAATAGAATAGTCCGACCAAGGGCAGTTTAAATTTTGGCAGTAGTTAGGAGGGGTAACAGTATTTGACTCATGAAAATGTAGTCCAACCTAGATTGTGTATGATGCATTGGGGAGAAATAAGTATAATCCCTATCATTCCCGTTTTTGGATCTCCAGCAATCAATCAGGTTATGGTCCAGAGAGAAGTCTTTTAAGACGTTCTGGGGGTGCTAGAGGGTCTCAATTGTGTTGCCCTCATCGTAGTTCTATCGAGTTTCTGGTCAAGTGAAAGGTTAAAGTCGCCCCCTATAAAAGTCTTATACCTTTTCCATTGTGTCAATAATTTGCTTAATTTTGTTTAAAATAGTGCTTGGTGTTCATTGGGGGCATAAATGTTAACAAGTAGAATCGGTGTGTTTTGGATTAAACCCCTTATCAGCAGAGATTTCCCTTCTTTATCTCTAATTATTTCCTCTTCTTTAAAATTTAGTGAAGAGTTTAAGAGTACAGTGACCCCGCATAATGAATGCAGCATCTATATAATGTAAAACAACATATATTACACTGTGAAATCTCTCTTGACATAACATGCTTGGACACATATTGCTTTAAACATTATTTTTACTAGGGTTTTTTAAAGCACTGTTTCAATTTTGGCGTGTGCTAACAACATGGCGACCACGAGTTTCTATGCAAAAGGCCTATATCTTCTTATATCTTCTGCTGGATTTTATCATTCTTAGCATGCATTGAGGTGTGTCCCCTATAAACACCTGGGGATGAAGGCGCAAGCTCGTTTAAAGGGCCACTGTAAGTAAATATTTTCTATGCCTGTTACTAACTAACTACCCCAAATACGCTTTTTATCAATAGCATTTCATTAACATATCTCTACCGTATATCAGAAATCTTGTCTGCAAATTTAATTGTTTTCCAAACCCACTCCGTGGGTATCCTTTGCTCTGTACCAATCCGTTTACAATACCTAGGTTTCAAAATGGCGCTTCAAACACAAAGTTATTGGTTTAAGTATTTTGAACACTCAGTGCTGAAAATAGTGGGCAGGATAACGTGACATCATCGGCGAATAAAAGATATAACTTTTAGAACGTTATGAAACTTCGATTTGGAGAAAATATAGGTCAGTAGGTTTTAATTAATGTTTATTAACTTTAATATGTTAGTTGTTTAGCTTAAAAAATATAACAGAAAGTAATCCTTTAAGGGTCTCTCAGGACACATACATTGCAATATATTGCTGAAAGAAAGTTCTCAAAGATTTCAGATGATTTCTTTCCAGGTTAGCTGGAATAAGACAGGAATCAATTGTCATAGTAGATAAGATTTAAATATGACATTGCCAGATATGCAGATGTATTAATGCTATCAAAATTAGTACAGCCACGGGATGTAAGGATCCAGTGTCTGGTAATCTTGCCATGACTACGCAAATAGTTACTAAATGATGCTTGAGTCTATTAAAAGGTACTAGAAAGTAGACATATGCAGCACAGAAGAATTTGTTTTGGATCAATCATTCGGAACAAATATTCTAAAAAATGTGCTTTTCAGAATACTTTTGTACTGCAATATTCTGTATTCATTTTAAAACAAAAATAAAACTGGATATTTATTAAATTTTACCTTTGTTTCCGTTAAAATAAATTTAAATGTTATTTGCTGCAGGTGGAATAGTGTCACCTGCAGGTTAAAATATCTGTAGCGAGCTGGTGAGCTGCGTTAATACAACCTTCTTCCCAGAGTCCAGGGCCTCGCTAATAGTATGATTAGTGCGTCAGATCCCAGAAACTGCACCAAAGGACTTTCGTCTCTGCACACAAATCCTCCTATTAGTGAGGTGCTAAACTCTGTAAGGAAGGACATATTAACGTGGCCCCCAGCGCACTATAAGTAAGTATTAAACCTAATATAAAGGATAACGAATATATACTATTGAATTCTGTTAGTTTATATTCGTTATTCTTTAAAATCTTTAGGGCATTCATTCAGATATTTTTTTGTTAAAACTTAACAAACAACAAATAACAAATATTCGTCACTAAAAAGTCTTAGCTATCGTGTTTAAGAATAAATATGATCATAGGCAGCTGCATAATAAGTATATTGATTAAGATAATATTTTAGAAATGTTTTTAGGGTAGCACCTGTTGTTGCTTTATATCAGCCCTAAAAGTAAATGAAAGTTAAAATTAAACATTCATGGATCATTCAGAGCAGGGGTGGACAAGATGTAGATCGCAGTCTACCAGGGGACCGCAAGTGAATTTTGAGGTGACCGCCTGTAAGAATTTAAAAGTCTACATAATAAGAGAAAGATTTCTCACAAACCCCTGTAGATGTGTGAGAAATCTTTCTCTTATGCAGACATTTGTAATCGGTTATGATGGCTGTATAGGCACTATGGCCTAGATTTGGAGTTTGGCGTTAGCCGTGAAAACCAGCGTTAGAGGCTCCTAACGCTGGTTTTAGGCTAACTCCGGTATTTGGAGTTAGCCTAATACCCAAGCGGGGGCTGGCGATCCATCATCCGGTGGCTGAAGAGGTCCGATCAGCCAATCAGATTGAGCTCGCATTCTATTGGCTGATCGGATCAGCCAATCGGATTGAACTTGATTCTGATTGGCTGATTCCATCAGCCAATCAGAATTTTCCTACCTTAATTCCGATTGGCTGATAGAATCCTATCAGCCAATTGGAATTCGAGGGACGCCATCTTGGATGACGTCCCTTAAAGGAACCTTCATTCGGCTAGTAGGCGTCGGGAGAAGAGGATGTTCCGCGTCGGATGGAAGATGATGGCTCCCGAAGAAAGAAGATTGAAGATGCCGTTGATAGAAGACTTCATCCGGATCATGGACCTCTTCAGCTCCCGCTTGGATGAAGACTTCAGCCGGATCATGGACCTCTTCAGCTCACGCTTGGATGATGACTTCAGCCTGATCATGGACCTCTTCAGCCCCCCTGCTTGGGCTTGGATCAGGACATCGGAGGAGCTCTTCTGGACCGATCGGTGAACCTGGTATGGTGAAGATAAGGTAGGAAGATCTTCAGGGGCTTAGTGTTAGGTTTATTTAAGGGGGGTTTGGGTTAGATTAGGGGTATGTGGGTGGTGGGTTGTAATGTTGGGGGGGGTATTGTATATTTTTTTTTTTACAGGCAAAAGAGCTGAACTTCTTGGGGCATGCCCCGCAAAGGGCCCTGTTCAGGGCTGGTAAGGTAAAAGAGCTTTGAACTTTAGTTAGTTTATTTCATTGTAGTTATTTGTAGGTATTGTATTTAATTAATTAAATGATAGTGTAGTGTTAGGTTTAATTGTAGGTAATTGTAGGTATTTTATTTAATTAATTTAATGATAGTATAGTGTTAGGTTTAATTGTAACTTAGGTTAGGATTTATTTTACAGGTAATTTTGTAATTATTTTAACTAGGTAACTATTAAATAGTGCTTAACTATTTAATAGCTATTGTACCTGGTTAAAATAATTACAAAGTTGCCTGTAAAATAAATATTAATCCTAAAATAGCTACAATGTAATTATAATTTATATTGTAGCTATATTAGGATTTATTTTACAGGTAAGTATTTATCTTTAAATAGGAATAATTTATTTAATAAGAGTTAATTAATTTCGTTAGATTTAAATTATATTTAAGTTAGGGGGGTGTTAGTGTTAGGGTTAGACTTAGCTTTAGGGGTTAATCCATTTATTAGAATAGCGGTGAGCTCTGGTCGGCAGATTAGGGGTTAATAATTGAAGTTAGGTGTCGGCGATGTTAGGGAGGGCAGATTAGGGGTTAATACTATTTATTATAGGGTTAGTGAGGAGGATTAGGGGTTAATAACTTTATTATAGTAGCGTTGCGGTCCGCTCGGCAGATTAGGGGTTAATAAGTGTAGGCAGGTGGAGGCGACGTTGTGGGAGGCAGATTAGGGGTTAATAAATATAATATAGGGGTCGGCGGTGTTAGGGGCAGCAGATTAGGGGTACATAAGGATAATGTAAGTAGCGGCGGTTTACGGAGCGGCAGATTAGGGGTTAAAAAAATATGCAGGGGTCAGCGATAGCGGGGGCGGCAGATTAGGGGTTAATAAGTGTAAGGTTAGGGGTGTTTAGACTCGGGGTACATGTTAGAGTGTTAGGTGCAGACGTAGGAAGTGTTTACGCGTAGCAAACAATGGGGCTGCGTTAGGAGCTGAACGCGGCTTTTTTACAGGTGTTTTCAGGTTTTTTTTCAGCTCAAACAGCCCCATTGTTTCCTATGGGGGAATCGTGCACGAGCACGTTTTTGAGGCTGGCCGCGTCCGTAAGCAACTCTGGTATCGAGAGTTGAAGCTGCGTTAAATATGCTCTACGCTCCTTTTTTGGAGCCTAACGCAGCCTTTATGTGGACTCTCAATACCAGAGTTATTTTTATGGTGCGGCCAGAAAAAAGCCGGCGTTAGCTACGCGGGTCCTTACCGACAAAACTCTAAATCTAGCCGTAAATTTCTGCATGAGCGACGCGGCTGTAGCTTAACTCGCTGCCCCAGCTTTGGTTACAGAACCTTCCCCCTAATCAACCTGACACGGCATCACGCCAGTAAAATTACTTTGTAGAATTAGTTTTGAGCCGTTTGATTGTGAGACTACTTATCATACGCAGGCGGGGTACACAGATAAGGTTGCTTGACGGTCCCAGCGTGACGTAAAGAGAGAGCTCTCGCAGTAAGTAAAGACAGAGCACAGCTGTATTTGTTAAAGAGTGGTCCTATTTGTGGCAAAAATAAAAAAATAAACAATTTCAGCCAGCAGGTCCTATTTGTAGCAAAAATAAAATGTTTCAGCCAGCAGGTCCTATTTGTAGCAAATATACAGAATGTGCTTTGTGTTTTTTGAATAAATACATTATTGTAATTATTATTATCAAGACTGGTGTTTTTTTTTAGTTAGGTGACCACGTCATTTGGAATAAAATTAGAGGTAGCCCTTGCCTAACAAAATCTGCCCCCCTTGATATAGTATAGCTAGGTAGGCTCAGAAGCATCAATGCATTACTGAGGTGATTTGTGACTACATACATATGCTTCTTGTCACTGGTTCACCAGATATGTTCAGCTAGCTCCCAGTAGTGTATTAAAGGGATAGTAAACTCATGCAATTTTAAGCAACTTTCTAATGTACTCCTATTATCAATTTTTTTTGTTCTCTTCCTATCTTTATTTAAAAAGCAAGACTGTAAAGCTTAGGAGCCGACCCATTTTAGGTCCAGCACCCTGGATAGCGCTTGTTTATTGGTGACTACATTCAGCAAACCAATAAGCAAGCACAACCCAAGTTCTGAACCAAAAACTGGCTGGCTCCTAAGCTTTAGATTCCTGGTTTTTAAATAAAGATAGCAAGAGAACAAATAAAAAATTTATAATAGGAGTAAATTAGAAAGCTGCTAAAATTGCCTGCTCTATCTGAATCATGAGAGAACAAATTTGGATTTAGTATCCCTTTAATGCTCTCTTTTCACTTAGTCACCAGATATGTTCAGCTAGCTCCCAGTAGTGTATTAATGTTCTCTTGTCACTGGCTCACCAGATATGTTCAACTAGCTCCCAGTAGTGTATTAATGCTCTCTTGTCACTTTCTCACTAGATATATTCAGCTAGCTCCCAGTAGTGTATTAATGCTCTCTTGTCACTGGCTCACTAGATATGTTCAGCTAGCTCCCACTAGTGTATTAATGCTCTGGACTTTAACTATGTGTTAAAAGTCAATGTTTCTTCAATCATCCAAAAAGAACAAACAAGGTCCCGGAGTGGTGAATAAAAACAGTAATCCTTTATTTGGTTTTAAAAGTCACGAAATATAAAAAACACACAATTGTAGGCTGTGGCTGTGAGGTCTGCTAATGCGTTTTGGCAGTTATGCCGTAGTCATAGCTTAAAGGGACATGAAACACACATTTTTTCTTTCATGATTTAGAAAGAGCATGCAATTTTAAACAACTTTCTAATTTACTTCTATTATCTAATATGCTTCATTCTCTTGATATTCTTTGCTGAAAAGCATAGCTAGATAGGCTTAATAGCTGCTGATTGGTAGCTGCACATAGATGCCTCGTGTGATTGGCTCACCCATGTGCATTGCTATTTCTTCAACAAACGATATCTAAAGAATTAAGCAAATTAGATAATAGAAGTAAACTGGAATGTTGTTTAAAATTGTATTTTCTATCTGAATCATGAAATAATCTTATGACAGCATCCCATATGCAAGGGTTCTTGAACCTATACCTTAGATAAATCACTCCCAGAAGTTGGTCAGATCAAATCCTGAGTTTAATTATAAATACAAATAAAAACTCAAATATACCTTAAAGAGGTCACTCCCAGAAGTTGATCAGATCAAATTCTGAGTTTAGACCATTTGGAGTCCTTGTTCTCAACTTAAAGATCCAAAAGGTTTCCTGTCTAGCAAGTGTTTTATCTCTATCCCCTCCTCTGCTTCCATATTGGTCCTGTTCCACTATTGTCCATTTGAGTGTGTCTGGTCTTTTTTGATGTAAATCCCTGAAATGTCTAACTAATGGTGTGGACAGGGTACCTGATTGAATGTTACCAATATGCTCCCTTATCCTTGTTCTGGTGTCTCTTGTAGTCATACCTACATATTGGATTTTGCATTCCATACATGTTAAAAGGTATATATATGATGTTCTACAATTGTAGCATTTGTTGTGTGTGAACATTTCTCCTGACATTTCACACCTGAATCCATCTCCTAATGACACATATTCACATGCTTTGTATGTGTGATTGTGGCCCTATATACCCCTTTCATAGTTAGCCATGAGCTGGTTACGGGCTCTGTTGGTTTTAGGGCAGTGGGTGAAACCATATTCCCTATCGAAACGCCCCTTCTATAGGAGAATTTGCACCCTTTTTCCACTAGATCTGCCAGATCTTCATCCGCAGCTAGCATCTTAAAGTGTTTGTTGACTATCTTACAGACCTCATCAAACTGATTACTATAAGTAGTCAGGAAAAAAGCTTGTTTAGTTGCTTGGGACTGTTTTTTTCTCCTTTTTTTATTTCTCCTTTTCAGCAAATCTTTCCTGTCTAGGATTGCTACAGAGTTCTTCACCCCTTGGACCATGGGTGCTGAATATTCTTTATCCTTCAATCTATTCAACAGGGATTTTGATTGATCTACAAACTGTGAATGTGAGGTACAGTTTCTCTTCACTCTGAACATTTGGCCCTCCATAATCGCCATAAACACTGTTCGAATTGTTGCTATTGGCATAGAGAATTGTGTTCCCTGTGATGGGTTTCCTGTATAGGTCTGACTTGACTATCCCTTTTTCTCCATCACTTTCTCCAGCCAATGTAACATCTAGGTAGTTAACCTTGTGTTTCTGAAATTCGTAGGTGAAACTAATACCTATGTCATTTGAGTTCAGCCAGTCCACGAAAAGGTTAGCCGTGCCCTTATCTCCCCTCCAGACAAGAATCAAATCATCAATATACCTAAAAGTCAATGGTTAAATTTGTTTTTAACTAAAGCATTTTAATACACCTGATACACACAAAGCACCACCTATTTTAATTTTCAAAGGGGGAGTAGATCACTTATTGTATCTGTGTTGCAAATCGTAAATGAAGTTAATCCATTAAATACTACTAGTTGCTCCCTGTCTTTTGTGCAGTTATTTGTCCATGAGCTAATATTCCCAGCAATCCCCAGTCCCATAATATTGTGCATTAATCTCTCAAGTGGCACTGTATATCAAATCAACTGATTCCCCTTTATCTATATTTTTACTTCCTTGTAGAATCTAATTAGATTAGTTTGACATGATCTATTTCTCATAAAACCATGCTCATAATCGTGTTTACATGAACATACTCATCAATATAATCCTTTATAATCCCTTCAAGTATCTTCCCCTCTATTGATGTCAGACTAACTGGTCTACAGTTTCCTGGATCATTCCTGCTTCCCAGCTTTATGCCAGTTCTGTGGTACTATGCCTGAGGATAATGAATCTTAAAAAATTAAGAGTATAGGTTTGGTTACAACAATGCTAAATTCCCTTAAAACCTTGGGTGTATTCCATCTGGGCCTGGAGTTTAATTTACCTTAATATTATAATTTTTTCCTGACATCATCTACAGATACCCCAGGTATTGATGTAGGCTTGTATGTTCTAGTTTTTTCAATGTTTTTCAAATTGGTTGCTCTCTGTGTATGCTGAATAAAAGTACCTCCACCTTCTCCCTGTCACTATTAATCATGCTACCCTTCACACATTTTAATGTATCTATATCTTCCTTAATAGTTTTTTTTTTTTGTTTTTCATTTATATACTTAAAAAAAACCTTTTCAGGTTTGACTTAGAATCCTTTGCAATTAATCTTTCATTTTTAATTTTGACTAATTTGATTGCTTTTTTTTTTGCAGGCTTTGTTATATTATTATTTATATGTTTGGAATGTTGAGTCTGTACTAATGTCTTTGAATAATTTCAATGCCTTATGTTTTTTTCCTAATGTCTCTTAGCACATTTTATTTTAGCCACATTATCTTGGATTTATGTATTTTACTTTTTTAACCATGTGTTGATGTGCATATTTATTTAACAAAGTTTTAAATGTTATCCATTTATCCTCTGAGATTTTATTAGAGAATACTTTGTAACACTGTTAATTGAAAATTAATTCAAATGTGACCATGTTATAATCACTGTTTCCGAAATGTTCTATGACATATTTGATATTATTTCTGTATTGTTTGATAACATAAAATCCAATATAGCTTTATTTCTAGTTGGCTCCTCTATTAATTATGACATGAAGTTATCTTTGATATTATTTAAAAATCCATCACCCTTAGCTGTATTGCTTATTTCATTGGCCCATTTTATTTTGGTGTACTTAAAGGGATATTAAACCCAATTTGTTTGTTTTTTTCATGATTCAGATAGAGCAACAATTTATTTTTATTTATTCTCTTGGTATCTAATGTTAGCTCATGAAAAAATAACTGGACAAAAGATAGGGAGCAAAGAGTAGTAGTGAATGGACCATACTCAGATTGGACAAAGGTAATCAGTGGAGTCCCCCAGGGATCAGTGCTGGTCATTGTTCTTTTTAATATTTTAATTAATGACTTGGAGCAAGGATTAAATAGCAACATCTCTATTTTTGCAGATGATACAAAGTTGTGTAAAGTTAATGAGTTTAATTAGAAGTATGGGCAGGTAAATGGAAAATTAGATTGAATACAGGAAAATGCAAAATTCTACATTTTGGAAGTTAAAAAAGCAGGCAATGTATTATTTAAATGGGACAAGACTTAGCCAAACAGGTGACATGCTTGTTTTATATAAATATATGCAAGGCCCATATACAGAGATGGCAGAAGCTCTGTTTATTCCAAGAAAATTGTTTGTGACAAGAGGTCGCAACTGAAGGCTAGAGGAAAAAAGATGAAATCTGCAACGGAAACGTTTTTTCACTGTAAGAGCAATAAAATGGTGGAACTCATTATCAAAGGAGGTAGTAAATGCCAATACATTAGATACATTTAATAATGGTTTGGATAAATTTTTGGCTAGAAACATAATACATGGATATGTTTGCTTGTGTTAAAAGGACATGAAACCCCCCAAAAAATTATTTCATGATTCAGAGCATGCAATTTTAAACAACTTTCCAATTTACTTCTATTATTTAATTTGCTTCCTTCTATTGTTATCCTTTGCTGAAATGTTTATCTAGGTAAGCTCAGAATCAGAAAACATAGGCCTAGATTTGGAGTTTGGCGGTAGCCGTGAAAACCAGCGTTAGAGGCTGCTAACGCTGGTTTTAGGCTACCGCAGGTATTTGGAGTCAGTCAAAAAAGGGTCTAACGCTCACTTTTCAGCCACGACTTTTCCATACCGCAGATCCCCTTACGCCATTTGCGTATCCTATCTTTTCAAAGGGATCTTCCTAACTCCGGTATTTAGAGTTGTGGCTGAAGTGAGCGTTAGAATTCTAACGACAAAACTCCAGCCGCAGAAAAAAGTCAGTAGTTTAGAGCTTTCTGGGCTAACGCCGGTTCATAAAGCTCTTAACTACTGTGCCCTAAAGTACACTAACACCCATAAACTACCTATGTACCCCTAAACCGAGGCCCCCCCCACATCGCCGACACTCGATTACATTTTTTTAACCCCTAATCTGCCGACCGCCACCTACGTTATCCTTATGTACCCCTAATCTGCTGCCCCTAGCACTGCCGACCCCTATATTATATTTATTAACCCCTAATCTGCCCTCCCTAACATCGCCGACACCTAACTTCAGTTATTAACCCCTAATCTGCCGACCGAATCTCGCCGCTATTCTAATAAATGTATTAACCCCTAAAGCTAAGTCTAACCCTAACACTAACACCCCCCTAAGTTAAATATAATTTAAATCTAACGAAATAAATTAACTCTTATTAAATAAATTATTCCTATTTAAAGCTAAATACTTACCTGTAAAATAAATCCTAATATAGCTACAATATAAATTATAATTATATTATAGCTATTTTAGGATTAATATTTATTTTACAGGTAACTTTGTATTTATTTTAACCAGGTACAATAGCTATTAAATAGTTAAGAACTATTTAATAGCTAAAATAGTTAAAATAATTACAAAATTACCTGTTGAACTTGATTCTGATTGGCTGATTCCATCAGCCAATCAGAATTTTCCTACCTTAATTCCGATTGGCTGATAGAATCCTATCAGCCAATCGGAATTCGAGGGACGCCATCTTGGATGACGTCCCTTAAAGGAACCGTCATTCGTCGGGAAGTCGTTGTCGGAAGAAGATGGGTCCGCGGTGGAGGTCTTCAAGATGGAGCCGGTCCTCATCGGATGAAGATAGAAGATGCCGCTTGGAAGATGATGGTTGCCGGTCTGGATCTACTCTTCTTCCCGGATAGGATGAAGACTTTGGAGCCTCTTCTGGACTTCTTCAGCCGTCGGATGATGGATGTCTAGCCCCCGCTTGGGCTTAGATGAAGATTTTGGAGCCAGGACGCATCGGTGATACCCGGTGAGGTGAAGACAAGGTAGGAAGATCTTCAGGGGCTTAGTGTTAGGTTTATTTAAGGGGGGTTTGGGTTAGATTAGGGGTATGTGGGTGGTGGGTTGTAATGTTGGGGGGGGGGTAGTGTATGTTTTTTTTACAGGCAAAAGAGCTGAATTCTTTGGGGCATGCCCCACAAAGGGCCCTGTTCAGGGCTGGTAAGGTAAAAGAGCTTGGAACTTTTGTAATTTAGAATAGGGTAGGGCATTTTTTTATTTTGGGGGTCTTTGTTATTTTATTAGGGGGCTTAGAGTAGGTGTAATTAGTTTAAAATTGTTGTAATATTTTTCTGATGTTTGTAAATATTTTTTTTATTTTTTGTAACTTAGTTATTTTTTATTTTTTGTACTTTAGTTAGTATTTGTAGATATTGTATTTAATTAATTTATTGATAGTGTAGTGTTAGGTTTAATTGTAGGTAACTGTAGGTATTTTATTTAATTAATTTATTGATAGTGTAGTGTTAGGTTTAATTGTAACTTAGGTTAGGATTTATTTTACAGGTAATTTTGTAATTATTTTAACTATTTTAGCTATTAAATAGTTCTTAACTATTTAATAGCTATTGTAACTGGTTAAAATAAATACAAAGTTACCTGTAAAATAAATATTAATCCTAAAATAGCTATAATATAATTATAATTTATATTGTAGCTATATTAGGATTTATTTTACAGGGAAGTATTTAGCTTTAAATAGGAATAATTTATTTAATGAGTTAATTTATTTCGTTAGTTTTAAATTATATTTAACTTAGGGGGGTGTTAGTGTTAGGGTTAGACTTAGCTTTAGGGGTTAATACATTTATTAGAATAGCGGTGAGCTCCAGTTGGCAGATTAGGGGTTATTGTTTGAAGTTTGGTGTCGGCGATGTTAGGGAGGGCAGATTAGGGGTTAATACTATTTATTATAGGGTTAGTGAGGCGGATTAGGGGTTAATAACTTTATTATAATAGCGGTGCGGTCTGCTCGGCAGATTAGGGGTTAATAAGTGTAGGCAGGTGGAGGCGACATTGTGGGGGGCAGATTAGGGGTTAATAAATATAATATAGGGGTCGGCGGTGTTAGGGGCAGCAGATTAGGGGTACATAAGGATAATGTAAGCAGCGGCGGTTTACGGAGCGGCAGATTAGGGGTTAATAATAATATGCAGGGGTCAGCGATAGCGGGGGCGGCAGATTAGGGGTTAATAAGTGTAAGGTTAGGGGTGTTTAGACTCGGGGTACATGTTAGAGTGTTAGGTGCAGACGTGGAAGTGTTTCCCCATAGACAACAATGGGGCTGCGTTAGGAGCTGAATGCGGCTTTTTTGCAGGTGTTAGGTTTTTTTCAGCTCAAACAGCCCCATTGTTTTTTATGGGGGAATCGTGCACAAGCACGTTTTTGAGGCTGGCCGCGTCCGTAAGCAACTCTGGTATCGAGAGATGCAGTGGCGTTAAATATGCTCTACGCTCCTTTTTTGGAGCCTAACGCAACCTTTCTGTGGACTCTCAATACCAGAGTTATTTTAAAGGTGCGGCCAGAAAAAAGCCAGCGTTAGCTACGCTGGTCGTTACCGACAAAACTCTAAATCTAGCCGATAGATTTTAGCTGCTGATTGGTGGCTGCATATATATACTGATATGGCTCACCTATGTGTTCCGTTTGAAACCAATAGTGCATTGCTGTTCCTTCAAAAAATGATACCAAGAGAATGAAGCTAATTTGATAATAGAAGTAAACGTAAACTGGAAAAAAAAATACAATTGTATATTATACCTAAATCATGAAATAATTTTTTGGGGTTTCATGTCCCTTTAAATGGGTCACCTTTTAATGGGATTAATTTAAGTTTAACAAGCTTTTTTGTAAGTATATTAGATTTGTATAGGTTGAACTCGATGGACTTCAGTCTTTTTTCAACCTCATCTACTATGTTACTTTGTTTATTTGACATGCAGGAATATAAGCTTAGGAGGAGGCTCAATTTTGGTTCAGCACCTGTGTAGCGCTTGCTGATTGGTGGCTAAACGTAGCCACCATCCAGCAAGCTCTAGCCAGGCTGCTGAACCAAAAATGGGACGGCTCCTAAGTTTACATTTCTGTTTTTTCAAAAAAAGAATCCAAAAGAACAAAGAAAAATTGATAATAGGAGTAAATTAGAAAGTTGCTGAAAATTGCTGCTCTATCTGAATCATGAAAGAAAAAATGTGGGTTTAGTATCCCTTTAAAATCTCCCAAAATTGCAACACTGTTATTATTAGCAGCCTTTCCTATTTGCATTAGCAGTTTTCTCCATGTCACTAATGTTGGGGGGCTTGTAGCATCTTTCTTGTGATATTTTCTTAGAATGTGTTGTCCCCTCTTTGTTTTAACCCACAGGGTCTCTACATTCTCACATGTTTTATCATTAATATCTTCCCTTATTGTAGGTTTAATATACATATAATTTATCTGACATAAATATTAGTGTACGCAGCACACCCTAAAAGAAAACTTTATGCCTCCGCGCTAATGATTTCTGCGCCACACACCGTATTAACACTTGAATAATAAATATTAACCATTGATTTGTAACTCTTCACAACGCTTGGTTTTTAGAGATTGCAAACAACATTT
The DNA here is from genome assembly GCF_027579735.1 of Bombina bombina. Lineage (NCBI taxonomy): Eukaryota > Metazoa > Chordata > Amphibia > Anura > Bombinatoridae > Bombina > Bombina bombina. Next base: position 24,351,324 of record NC_069500.1, on the reverse strand, counting down.
CACATATTATAAACGTGCAATAAAATAGTACAATATCGGTTTGCTTCTCAGGACCTTCTAAAACCAATTTATAAGGGGGTTTTTTGTTAAATGTTTTGCTGTTTTATGAAACATCTCAATAGATTATAAAACTCTTTACATTCCCGTAATAGCGTCTATAAAACGTTATGTTGCAATATTTCATGGATGACTCTTGAAGAGGAAGGGAAAATGTATTTGTTTGTGTAGTGGCATTTACACTTCTCATCTTGCAGGTTTAAAGTGTTTGGGAGAACAAAATAATAGGTTTTTTAACCTCTTCTGAGATGATATGAGAGCACGTACCTGTAACCAAAAGACCTTAGTAGAAACATAGAGAACTAATGCTGGAACACTGGAGGGAGATAAACACTAAATACATTGCTTGTACCTATTCAAAGACACACAAACTTATCAATGGCACTACAGTCTCCTAATCAATGAAATTCAGTTATGTAAATATTAGCATATGCACATATGCTCATCCCCAATTTGTTAGTATGTAATATGTAGAATGGTGTTGTGGGGAAGTGTATCAATAGGAATTCTTCTAAAAAGAAGCATTATGGTCTTGGGTTGATTTTAATTTGTGGGGGATTAATTTCAACTAAATATGGGCTAGATTACAAGTGGTGCGCTAACGTTAGTGCACATGCAATATTTAAATATTGTGCTCTCGCTAACTTGCGCCTCTATTACAACGTGAAATTAAATGTAACCACCCAAGCAGAAATTAAGTTTGCGCTCAGCGGGTTGGCGCAGCTGAACCTTGCATAAAGAGTTAGGGCTAAATAAGAAGTTGCACCAAGCACAACATAACTACATTAACAAAGAGTATTACACTCACATAAACACTATCTAATATAAATTATTCACATAAATATTAAAATTAAAAAGTTATAAAGGGTCATAGTATATAACAAGGTATTTGAATGGAAAGGGCTTTGACGTATACATACATAAATATACGTGTCTAAAAATGTGTATTTATGTATACAGTGTATATATAAAGGCATAGATATGTGCATACATATATACACTATATAAACACATACTGTATATACACATGTATACACATACATACATATATACACTTATAAACACATACATACACATGTATACACATACATACATACATACATACATACATATATACACTTATAAACACATATATACACATGTATACACATACATACATACATACATATATACACTTATAAACACATACATACACATGTATACATATACATACATACATACATACATATATACACTTATAAACACATACATACACATGTATACACATACATACATACATATATAAACTTATAAACACATATATACACATGTATACACAAACATACATATATATACTTATAAACACATACATACACATGTATACACACATACATACATACATATATACACTTATAAACACATACATACACATGTATACACATACATACATACATACATACATACATACATGCATATATACACTTATAAACACATATATACACATGTATACACATACATACATATATACACTTATAAACACATACATACACATGTATACACATACATACACACTGTACATATATACACTTATAAACACATGTATACACATGTATACATACACATGTAAGTATATATATGCATATAACTGATATAGAATGTATATAAAATATGTGTGTCTGTATATATGTGTACCAAAGGTCTACATTCAATGGAAGGGTGTGATTATTGACAAAGGTAGATAAAAGTAACATCAAAGAAACAAGGTCTTTACATATGCAAAGTACTTCACCCTTTCCAAGAAAGTCAGTTTGTCCAAAGTAAAGAAAGATCTCAGAATATAAACAGGACAGCTGAGAGGGATAAGGGCAGTTGGGATGGAAGGTTGGTAGTTATACACACACTGACAATCTACACACACATGCATTCACATACACAAACACACACATCCAACCACACAGTCATTTGAGATAGGAAGAAAGGGTTTTGGTAAGTGCAGACACATAGACACCCAACCATAACTGTTAGATAGGACACTTTGGCATCTACTTATCAAGCCGTCAACTTACTTGCATTCAATGGCACCAATACACTCGCCTAAGATCACCTAACATCTCTGCCGCGGACCTGAATACGCTCTCCAAAGTTACCAAAAAAGCTGTCAAAAAGCCGTGCACCAAGTACGGGGCGATGAGCAGCGGACTGTTGTTAACTAACAGTCATCAATCTTGCTGCTCTTCGGCTTTTTCCCAGCTTTACTGGTACCCTGTCACTAAACACCCACACTATACTATACTGTTTTACCCCTATAACGCCGCTCCCGGAGCCCAGTGCAACTCTAATAAATGTATTAACCCCTAAACCACCGCTCACGGACCCCACTGCAACTAAATAAAGTGTTTAACCCTTAAACCGCTGCTCCCAGAGCCCGCCGCCATCTACATTATACTTATTTACCCCTAATCTGGGGTAAACCCTGTGAGAAGTCTTCACCTAACCGGGCCGAAGTCCTCAACGAATCTGGCAGAAGTGGTCCTTCAGACAGGCTGAAGTAGTCCTCCAGACGGGCAGAAGTCTTCATCCAGATGGCATCTTCTATCTTCATCCATCCGGCGCAGAGCGGGTCCATCTTCAAGACATCCGACGTGGAGCATCCTCTTCTGACGACGTCTTCTTGTTGAATGAAGGTACCTTTAAGTGACGTCATCCAAGATGGCGTCCTTTCAATTCCGATTGGCTGATAGAATTCTATTAGCCAATCAGAATTAAGGTAGAAAAAATCCTATTGGCTGTTCCAATCAGCGAATAGAATGCAAGCTCAATCCTATTGGCTTATTGGATCAGCCAATAGGATTGAACTTAAATCCTAATGTTTGATTGCATTAGCCAATAGGATTTTTTCTACCTTAATTCCGATTGGCTGATAGAATTCTATCAGCCAATAGGAATGGAAGGAACGCCATCTTGGATGACGTCATTTAAAGGTACCTTCATTCAACAAGAAGACATCGTCAGAAGAGGATGCTCCGCGTCGGATGTCTTGAAGATGGACCCGTTCTGCGCCGGATGGATGAAGATAGAAGATGCCATCTGGATGAAGACTGGAGGACCACTTCTGCCTGTCTGGAGGACCACTTCTGCCGGCTTTGTTGAGGACTTTGGCCCGGTTGGGTGAAGACTTCTCACGGTAAGGTGATCTTCAAGGGGTTAGTGTTAGGTTTTTTTAAGGGGGTATTGGGTGGGTTTTAAAGTAGGGTTGGTTGTGTGGGTGGTGGGTTTTAATGTTGGGGGGGAGTTGTAATTTTTTTTACAGGCAAAAGAGCTGATTACTTTGGGGCAATGCCCCGCAAAAGGCTATTTGTAATTTAGTGTAGGGTAGGGCTTTTTATTATTTTTTTTGGGGGGGGGCTTTTTTATTTTGTTAGGGGGATTAGATTAGGTGTAATTAGTTTAAAAATCTTGTAATTTGTTTATTATTTTCTGTAATTTAGTGTTTTTTGTTTTTTTGTACTTTAGATAATTTTATTTAATTGTATTTAGTTTAGGGAATTTATTTAATTATAGTGTAGCATTAGGTGTAATTGTAACTTAGGTTAGGTTTTATTTTACAGGTATATTTGTATTTATTTTAACTTGGAAGTTATTAAATAGTTAATAACTATTTAATAACTATTGTACCTAGTTAAAATAAATACAAACTTGCCTGTAAAATAAAAATAAACCCTAAGATAGCTACAATGTAACTATTAGTTATATTGTAGCTAGCTTAGGGTTTATTTTATAGGTAAGTATTTAGTTTAAAATAGGAATAATTTATTTAATGATAGGAATATTTATTTAGATTTATTTAAATTTAATTTAAGTTAGTTGGTGTTAGGGTTAGGGTTAGACTTAGGTTTAGGGGTCAATACATTTAATATAGTGGTGGCGGTGTAGGGGGTGGAAGATTAGGGGTTAATAAGTATAATGTAGGTGGCAGCAGTGTGGGCCGCAGATTAGGGGTTAATAACTTTATGTAGGTGGCGGCGGTGCCGGGGAGGTAGATTAGGGGTTAATAAGTATAATGTAGGTGGCAGCGGTGTAGGGGGGCAGATTAGGGGTTAATAAGTATAATGTAGGTGGCGGCGGTGTAGGGAGCGGCAGATTAGGGGTTAATAAGCATAATGTAGGTGGCAGCGGTGTAGGGGCGGAAGATTAGGGGGTTAATAAAATAATGTAGGTGGCGGCGGTGTAGGGGGGGCAGATTAGAGGTGTTTAGACTCTGGGTACATGTTAGGGTGTTAGGTGTAAACGTTACCATAGGAATCAATGGGATATCGGGCAGCAGCGAACATGAGCTTTCGCTGCTTTCAGACTCCCATTGATTCCTATGGCATCTGCCACCTCCAGGGCAGCGGAATGAAAACCAGGTACGCTGGGCCGGAATAGTGCCGAGCGTACCTGGTAGAAATTTGATAACTAGCAAAAGTAGTCAGATTGTGCCGAATTTGCATTCGGAACATCTGTAATGACGTAAGCATCGATCTGTGTTGGTAAAGTGAATAGTGCACAAGTGTGTAGTGAGGTGACACTAGGGGTTATTATAAGTATTGCACAGTGCAGAGGATATTATCCTGAGCATATCCAAATTTATTGAATGTAATCCTGGTGAATTTGAGGGATAATTGTGCAACAATACATACATACATACAGTATATACACTTATAAACACATACATACACATGTATACACATACATACATACATACATACAGTATATACACTTATAAACACATACATACACATGTATACACATACATACATACAGTATATACACTTATAAACACATACATACACATGTATATACATACATACATACATACAGTATATACACTTATAAACACATACATACACATGTATACACATACATACATACATACATACAGTATATACACTTATAAACACATACATACACATGTATACACATACATACATACAGTATATACACTTATAAACACATACATACACATGTATACACATACATACATACATACAGTATATACACTTATAAACACATACATACACATGTATACACATACATACATACATACATACAGTATATACACTTATAAACACATACATACACATGTATACACATACATACATACAGTATATACACTTATAAACACATACATACACATGTATATACATACATACATACATACAGTATATACACTTATAAACACATACATACACATGTATACACATACATACATACATACATACAGTATATACACTTATAAACACATACATACACATGTATACACATACATACATACAGTATATACACTTATAAACACATACATACACATGTATACACATACATACATACATACAGTATATACACTTATAAACACATACATACACATGTATACACATACATACATACATACAGTATATACACTTATAAACACATACATACACATGTATACACATACATACATACATACAGTATATACACTTATAAACACATACATACACATGTATACACATACATACATACAGTATATACACTTATAAACACATACATACACATGTATATACATACATACATACATACAGTATATACACTTATAAACACATACATACACATGTATACACATACATACATACAGTATATACACTTATAAACACATACATACACATGTATACACATACATACATACAGTATATACACTTATAAACACATACATACACATGTATATACATACATACATACATACAGTATATACACTTATAAACACATACATACACATGTATACACATACATACATACATACAGTATATACACTTATAAACACATACATACACATGTATACACATACATACATACATACAGTATATACACTTATAAACACATACATACACATGTATACACATACATACATACATACAGTATATACACTTATAAACACATACATACACATGTATATACATACATACATACATACATACAGTATATACACTTATAAACACATACATACACATGTATACACATACATACATACAGTATATACACTTATAAACACATACATACACATGTATACACATACATACATACAGTATATACACTTATAAACACATACATACACATGTATATACATACATACATACATACAGTATATACACTTATAAACACATACATACACATGTATACACATACATACATACATACAGTATATACACTTATAAACACATACATACACATGTATACACATACATACATACATACAGTATATACACTTATAAACACATACATACACATGTATACACATACATACATACATACAGTATATACACTTATAAACACATACATACACATGTATACACATACATACATACATACATACAGTATATACACTTATAAACACATACATACACATGTATACACATACATACATACATACAGTATATACACTTATAAACACATACATACACATGTATACACATACATACATACATACAGTATATACACTTATAAACACATACATACACATGTATACACATACATACATACATACAGTATATACACTTATAAACACATACATACACATGTATATACATACATACATACAGTATATACACTTATAAACACATACATACACATGTATACACATACATACATACATACATACATACATACAGTATATACACTTATAAACACATACATACACATGTATACACATACATACATACATACAGTATATACACTTATAAACACATACATACACATGTATACACATACATACATACATACAGTATATACACTTATAAACACATACATACACATGTATATACATACATACATACAGTATATACACTTATAAACACATATATACACATGTATATACATACATACATACATACATACAGTATATACACTTATAAACACATACATACACATGTATACACATACATACATACATACAGTATATACACTTATAAACACATACATACACATGTATACACATACATACATACAGTATATACACTTATAAACACATACATACACATGTATACACATACATACATACATACATACAGTATATACACTTATAAACACATACATACACATGTATACACATACATACATACATACATACAGTATATACACTTATAAACACATACATACACATGTATACACATACATACATACATACATACATACAGTATATACACTTATAAACACATACATACACATGTATACACATACATACATACATACAGTATATACACTTATAAACACATACATACACATGTATACACATACATACATACATACAGTATATACACTTATAAACACATACATACACATGTATACACATACATACATACAGTATATACACTTATAAACACATACATACACATGTATACACATACATACATACATACAGTATATACACTTATAAACACATACATACACATGTATATACATACATACATACATACAGTATATACACTTATAAACACATACATACACATGTATACACATACATACATACATACAGTATATACACTTATAAACACATACATACACATGTATATACATACATACAAGAAATACAACAGAGGGGTTTTTTTGGTTACGCACACCACGAAAGGACTGTTTAAACTTAACACAAATATTGTGGGAGTGCTACCAAAGTGACCAAATAATTACAAAACAACAAGAGATATTTTGGTGCACATCCAACCACTTAAGTCCACTTCTACATGACATATTAGTATATGTTTCTGTCTGCCAAATATACTTACATAGCTTCTAATAAGATTGGGATAAATATCTCACAATAATATGAGCATATATTTGTGCTGCTAAAACAAATATACTTCTGCAAAAAATTTTTTGCTTTTAAAATTGCCTTTAAATGAAATGGGATCTTAGTCACACAATATGATCACATCCTGCCAAGCCAGTCTACCACCCACAAGGTGTCCCACATCAGACCAGTCCTATACTAACCAGTATCCACACTGCAGCAAGTCATGTCTACACAGTGTGAAGCTTTCTAGCTTATACATACATACATACAGTATATACACTTATAAACACATACATACACATGTATATACATACATACATACATACATACATACAGTATATACACTTATAAACACATACATACACATGTATACACATACATACATACATACATACATACAGTATATACACTTATAAACACATACATACACATGTATATACATACATACATACATACATACAGTATATACACTTATAAACACATACATACACATGTATACACATACATACATACATACAGTATATACACTTATAAACACATACATACACATGTATACACATACATACATACATACAGTATATACACTTATAAACACATACATACACATGTATATACATACATACATACAGTATATACACTTATAAACACATACATACATACATACAGTATATACACTTATAAACACATACATACACATGTATACACATACATACATACATACATACATACAGTATATACACTTATAAACACATACATACACATGTATACACATACATACATACATACAGTATATACACTTATAAACACATACATACACATGTATACACATACATACATATGTATATATACACTTTGCATTCTTTCCAATCAAATACCTGAAAATAAAATAATTTTAATAATTTGTTTTACTGTGTATTTACTGTAAATATTTTACATTCCACTGTTCTTCACATAGGAGAGAATGTTCTATGTATTTTTAAATATATATATATATATATATATATATATATATATATATATATATATATATATATATATATATATATATATATACATATATATATATATATATATATATATATATATATATATATATATATATATATATATATATATATAAATATACAGTATATATATATATATATACATAGATAGATAGATAGATATATAGATAGATAGATATTTTACAAACAAATATATTAGATATATGTAGAAATATATATTTAAAAATATAAACATTATCTGTGTATAAGTGAATAACATTGGAATGTAAAATATTCATCATTACTTTTGGGCTAGCGCTAATGGTTTTGCTCCTGTTGGGTTCGTACGCAATCGATAACTGTTAGGTTTTTTTCTAGTTTGTGTTCTCCATTGAAGTCTATGGGGAGAAAAAGTTAGCTCAGTCGTGATGTCTAAAGTTCGGAAATTAGCTCTCGATTGGTAAATTTTCTTTTACTTCTGGTGGTGTTTGCGAGCTACATATTGTTCCACTTGTAATCTGGCCCAATGAGTATTATATAACCCCTAAACAAGTGGCTCCATTTAGATATGGACATATATAACTAATATACAAACTACATGTACAAACTTATATATTCATCGTCAGCAAAGTATATGTATAGTACATGTGTGATAGACAGATATCGAAGGTTTTTCAATACATTTCTCCATATATTTTTTTGTATTACAAGTTTTTATTTGTTGAATGTTGCAATATACTACTGGGAGCCAGCTGATGATTAGTGGCAGCACAAATAGGTGTGTGTTCATCTAGTTCCAAGTAGTGCACTGTTGCACCTTCAACAAAGGGTACCAAGAGAATAAAGCCCATTTAATAATAGAATTAAATAAGAAAATGTTTTAACATTGTATGCTCTATCTGAATCATGAAAGAAATGCTTGTGCAATGTTGCTGTCCGCGTTTAGCGATGTTGAGCGGACATGATTCGGTGTAGCAAAGCATGTCCGCTCGACAGTTCATAAATCTACCCCTTAGAATTTTGAAGGTCTCTCACTGTTTGAAAGTTTCTTTTCTTTCTTCTCATGACATTCCTTGCACTAATTATGGGTGCCACCATTCCTTGCACTAATTATAGTTGCCACCGTTTCTTGCAATAATTATGGGTGTCACCGTTCCTTGCACTAATTATAGTTGCCACCGTTCCTTGCACTAATTATGGGTGCCACCTTTCCTTGAACTAATTATGGGTGCCATCATTCCTTGTACTAATTATGGGTGGCACTATTCTGGAACCTAGGTTACACTGCAGGTATCTGAAGGAGAGTTACTGCACATGTACAAACACATCAGCACCGGAATGTGGTGAAAGACAGATTTCAACATGGCAACACCCATGACTAGAGGGAGGCGGGAAATAACCTCAATAATATGCTCATAAAGAACCAGATTACAAGTGGATCGCTAATTAACGCTCCCACTCGAGAGTTAACTGTGCTAGAAGTTCAGATTTTTGTGTTCATTGGGTTGCGCTCGTATTACAATACAATACAATTGAAAGTAAACTGTTTTCGCTCAAGCAATAACCCGGCAAACGAAAAAGTGGAAGTTAGAATATCACATGCACATTCGTATATTCCCCCATAGAAGTCAATGGAGCAAAAAAAAGTGGAAAGAAAAGTAACATCCTATTCGCGCACAAACCCGATTGCATATTCTCATGTACGCTAACCAGGCATGAAAATATGAATATTTCACATTCCAATGTTTTTCACATTGCAGAATATATTATATATATATATATATATATATATATATATATATATATATATTTAAATAATGTTTTTTGGTACAATATATATTTATACCAACAGTATATATACAGTATCTCACAAAAGTGAGTACACCCCTCAAATTTGTGTAAATATTTTATTATATCTTTTCATGTGACAACACTGAAGAAATGACACTTTGATACAATGTAAAGTAGTGAGTGTACAAAACAGTGTACATTTGCTGTCCCCTCAAAATAACTAAATACACAGCCATTAATATCTAAACCATTGACAACAAAAGTGAGTACACCCCTAAGAGGAAATGTTCAAATTGGGCCCTAAGTATCAATATTTTGTGTCGCCACCATTATTTCCCAGCACTACCTTAACCCTCTAGGGCATGACATCACAGAGCTGGTGGATGTTAGAGACCTTGTGTTCCCCCACCTTTCGTTTGAGGATGCCCCAAAGATGCTCAATAGGGTTTAGGTTTGGAGACATGCTTGGCCAGTCACTCACCTTTACACCACAATAATTGGTCTGAACTGTTACCTTGGAGAGGCTACGGTACAGAGGAGCGTTCTTGGGTTCCCTCCTCTGATGTGATGCTTCTGCCCTCCTCCGTGCCTTCCATGCCCGTTTCCCCAATAAGCCTTTTGTCCTCCCGCAGGGGAGGGGTCATTGAGGGGAGGGTACTGTCAGGGCTTTTTCCCTGTTGTGTTTGCCATGTGCTGCTGGCAGCCATTTTACTCACCTCTCTTCCTGACTATGGTGTATTGTGGGGGATGCTACTCAATTCCTGCACTTCCTTTTATGGCCAGACTGGTGTGCATCATCCATGTGAGACAGGATGCAGTCTCAGAATTGTGATGTCATCACTTATTATTTAAAGGGCCTCTGTTCAGTATGCTTTGCCTTTGCGTTGTCTCAGACCTGTTTGTGAGAGTTCCTGTGTATTACCTGGCTGCCTGACGTCCTTCCTGGTTCCTGATCCCTGGCTTGTTCCTGACTCTGCTGTTTTCCTTGTTCTTGATTCTGGCTTGTCTGACTATTCCCTTTGGCTCCTGACTCGGCTCGTCTTACTACCAGCTCTGGTTTTGATTCCTGGCTTGTTAATTTGACTTGTGGACTTTTTATTATTTTTTGCTATTAATAAAGGTGTGATTATTTTTGCACTTCTCGTCTCAGTCTGATTCCTGGCACCCTGACATTATGCAAAGGCCATGAATCCTGATGGTGCTAATAATCCTCCTTTACCTGCCATCATTTCCAGGATGGATGTACAGGATCACCGCTTGGATCAATTTGCACTAGCTCTGTAAACCCTGATAACTCGCACTGCACATTTGGACCAAAGTGTCCCGCAAGTTATGGCTGCTCCTGTTTCCGCTGCTGCACCTATGCCTACCAGGAGCATGTCCGGTTCTGCACCTCTACCTCAGCAATATGGAGGCGATTCTATTCAGTGCAGAGGGTTTTTGAACCAGGTGGGCATTTACTTTGAGATGTTAGCTCAGGCGTTTCCCTCTGACAGAGCTAAGGTGGGATTTCTCATCTCGTTACTCTCTGACACAGCTCTTGCCTGGGCTAATCCCTTGTGGGAGACTAATAAACCTGTTATTTCAAATTACCCTGAATTTGTGGCCTCCTTTCGAAAGTGTATTTGATGTTCCGAGTCGCTCCTCCTCTGCTGCTAAACGACTCATGTCCATTCAGCAAGGTACAAAATCTGTTGCTTAGTATGCTATTGAGTTCCGTATGCTTGACGCAGAGGTAGGTTGGAACAATGAAGCCCTTGTTGCCACCTTCTTTCATGGGCTCTCTGATGCGATTAAAGATGAAGTTGCTGCCAGAGATTTACCAGAGGATCTCGAGGCATTGGTGTCTTTTTTTATCCTAATTGACATCAGACTCAAAGAGAGGCCCTCTTTCAAGGAGCGCTTGCGGAAGCCTCCTGTTCCATTGTCTCCTACGTGTTCACTCCCACCCATGCCTCCCTCTCCTCCCATGCCTCCTGGTCCCGAGTCACCAGGTACTGCTGAGCCGATGCAGCAGGGATTCGCACGTCTCTCCGCTGGGAGAGGGCCTTTAGGAGGAGGGAGGGGCTCTGCCTCTATTGTGGGTTACAGGGCCACCTTTTAAAGTCTTGTCCTAAACGGCCGGGAAACGCTCACACCTAAGGTCCTGTTGGGGGCAGACCTTGGGTGGTTTATCCTCATCCCGGAACCACTTAAGGAGAAACCTTTGGTCACGGTTGTCCTTTCCTGGGTGGACTCCTCCATAGTCACCCAGGCTCTTGTTGACTCCGGTGCTGTATTCCTGTTTTGCCTCGGTCCGTTCCGCTTGCTATTGAGGCCATTGATGGCAGGCCCCTTCAGCCCGCACTCGTTACTCATGAAACTGCTCCGTTGTCCATGGCTGTTGGGGCTCTCCATTTTGAAACCCTCCAGTTCCAGGTGATAAACTCTCTGCATTTTCCGGTTGTTCTGGGCTATCCCTGGCTCCAAAAGCACAATCCCAGTCTCAACTGGAGCAGGTCTGAAATTTTGTCGTGGTCCCCGCAAATGTATTTCCACTTGTCTTCGGAAACCAGTTAAAGTCTTGTGCACTTCTTCGGTTTCTCAATTGCCAGAGGAGTACCAAGAGTTCCTAGACGTGTTTGACAAGGTGCATGCCAGTACGTTGCCTCCTCACCGGTCTTACGATTGTGCCATAGACCTGCAACACGGAGCCATTCCTCCTCGGGGCCGGGTGTACCCTCTGTCTGTTGCAGAGAATTGTGCTATGGAGGAGTATGTTGCTGATGCTCTGTCGCGGGGAATCATCTGCAAATTCTGCTCTACTGCAGGGGCTGGCTTCTTCTTTGTGAAGAAAAATGGTGGCGAGTTAAGACCATGTATCGATTATAGGGGTCTTAATCGTCTTACCATTAAGAATGCTTACCCTATTCCGCTTATTACGGAACTCTTTGACCACCTCAAGGGAGCTACGGTCTTTACTAAACTTGATTTGAGAGGAGCGTACAATCTCGTTAGGATTAAGGAGGTCCAAGAATGGAAAACAGCATTTAACACCAGGAGCGGGCATTATGAGTATCTTGTAATGCTCTTTGGCCTATGTAATGCTCCTGCTGTTTTTCAGGAATTTATTAATGATGTCCTACGAGATATGTTGCAACAGTGTGTTGTGGTGTACTTAGACGACATCCTCATACACTCACCCACACTTGAGGCTCATCGTTCTGATGTTACACGTGTTCTTCAGAGACTACATGAGAACGGCCTGTTTTGTATACTCGAGAAATGTGAGTTCCATCAGACTCAAGTAACCTTCCTAGGTTATGTTATCTCTGTTGCAGGGTTCTCCATGGATCCTGACAAGTTATCTGCAGTGGCCTCGCCAAGTTGGTCTTCGGTCTATTCAACATTTTTTGGGGTTCGCCAATTACTATAGAAAGTTTATTAAAAACTTTTCTTCCTTGGTCAAACCTATCACAGACATGACCCGTAAAGAGAATGATCCACTCCATTGGTCACCTACTGCCATTAAGGCCTTTGATAGTCTTAAGACTGCCTTTGCTGCTGCTCCAGTTCTGGCTCATCCTAACCCTGTCCTGCCTTTCGTTCTTGAGGTTGATGCGTCTGAGACTGGAGTAGGTGCCCTCTTGTCTCAACGTCCTACGCCTGACGGTTCTTTGCATCCGTGTGGTTTCTTCTCTAAGAAATTGTCTCCAGCAGAGTGCAATTATGAAATCGGCGACAGGGAGTTACTGGTCATAATTTTGGCACTTAAGGAATGGAGGCATCTTCTCGAGGGTACTAGCGTGCCAGTGCTCATTCTTACTGACCACAAGAATTTAATCTATCTATCTGAAGCAAAACGTTTGTTGCCCGACAGGCCAGATGGGCGCTATTTTTGTCTCGGTTTAATTATGTGGTCTCCTACCTGCCTGGTAGTAAGAATGTTGGGGCTGATGCCCTCTCTCGATAATTGTCACCTCTGTCCAAGGAGGAGTCTGTACCTACTCCTGTTATACCTCCTGACCATATTTTGGCTACCATACGTACTAATTTGACTTCTCCCTTGGGGGAGGAGATCCTGGCTGCACAAACCAATGCACCTCCTGAGAAACCTAGTGGTAAGTGTTTTGTTCCTGAGAATCTTCAAACTAAACTTTTGAACACTTACCACTATCCTAAAGCCACAGGTCACCCAGGCAAGAACCAAATGATTTGGTCTGTCACTCGACAATTCTGGTGGCCAGGTCTTCGTTCTGATGTTGCTGCGTATGTTGCCTCCTGCTCAGTTTGTGCACAGAATAAGACTCCTCGATGTCTTCCTGTGGGTCTTCTTCAACCTATTGCTAATGGTGAGCGTCCTTGGACACATCTTTCCATGGACTTCATTGTCGAGCTCCATGTTTCCAATAGCAATACTGTTATCCTTATGGGGGTTGACCGTTTTTCTAAAATGTCACATTGCATTCCCTTGATGAAGCTGCCTACCACTCAGGAGCTTGCTTCAATTTTTGCTCGGGAGGTCTTCCGTTTACATGGGTTACCCAAGGAGATAGTGTCGGACCGGGGTAGCCAGTTTGTCTACAGATTTTGGCGTTCCTTTTGTGCTCAAATGGGGATCCAGCTTTAATTCTCCTCGGCATATCAACCTGAATCCATTGGGGCTGCGGAATGGTCTAATCAAGCTCTGGAGCAGTTCCTCCATTGCTATGTCTCAGATCACCACAATAATTGGTCTGAACTGTTACCTTGGAGAGGCTACGGTACGGAGGAGCGTTCTTGGGTTCCCTCCTCTGATGTGATGCTCCTGCCCTCCTCCGTGCCTTCCATGCCCGTTTCCCCAATAAGCCTTTTGTCCTCCCACGGAGGAGGGGTCATTGAGGGGAGGGTACTGTCAGGGTTTTTTCCCTGTTGTGTTTGCCATGTGCTGCTGGCAGCCATTTTACTCATCTATCTTCCTGACTATGGTGCATTGTGGGGGATGCTGCTCAATTCCTGCACTTCCTTTTATGGCCAGACTGGTGTGCATCATCCATGTGAGACAGGATGCAGTCTCAGAATTGTGATTGTTCAGTATGCTTTGCCTTTGCGTTGTCTCAGACCTGCTTGTGAGAGTTCCTGTGTATTACCTGGCTGCCTGACGTCCTTCCTGGTTCCTGTTCCCTGGCTTGTTCCTAACTCTGCTGTTTTCCTTGTTCCTGATTCTGGCTTGTCTGACTATTCGCTTTGGCTCCTGACTCGGCTCGTCTGACTACCAACTCTGGTTTTGATTCCTGGCTTGTTAATTTGACTTGTGGACTTTTTATTATTTTTTGCTATTAATAAAGGTGTGATTATTTTTGCACTTCTCGTCTCAGTCTGATTCCTGGCACCCTGACAGCAAGGCAGTGGTCATCTTGGAGGTGTTTTTGGGGTCGGTATAATGTTGGAATACGGATCTACGGCCCAGTCTTTGAAGGGAGGAGGATAAACAAAGAAATATGGCGCTAATTCCTAAAGGAAAAACCTTAACCACTCTAGAACAGTCACCCCGGGACTGTGACAATTAAATCTAAAGCAAAGGAATATAGAGGGCGCTAAAAGCTAAGTTCTCCACCACATTTAGTCAATTATGGAAATAAACACAATGGATTTAGGGTAACAACTTTACTATTGGATAAAATTTTTGAAGGGAGGAGATCATGCTCTGCTTCAGTATGTCACAGTGCATGTCAGCATTTATGGTTCCCTCAATGAACTGTAGCTCCCCAGTGCTGGCAGCACTCATGCAGGCCCAGACCATGACACTCCTACCACCATGCTTGACTGTAGGCAAGACACACTTGTCTTTGTACTCCTCACCTGGTTTCCACCACACACGCTTGACACCATCTGAGCCAAATAAGTTTATCTTGTTCTCATCGGACCACAGGATATGGTTCCAGTAATCCATGTCCTTAGTCTGCTTGTCTTCAGCAAACTGTTTGCGGGCTTTCTTGTGCATCATCTTTTTAAGAGGCTTCCTTCTGGGATGACAGCCATGCAGACCAATTTGATGCAGTGTGCAGCGCATGGTCTGAGCACTGACAGGCTGACCCCTCACCCCTTCAACCTCTGCAGCAATGCTGGCAGCACTCATATGTCTATTTCCCAAAGACAACCTCTGGATATGACACTGAGCATATGCATTCAACTTCTTTGGTCGACCATGGCGAGGCCTGTTCTGAGTGGAACCTGTCCTGTGAAACTGCTGTATGGTCTTGCCCACCATGCTGCAGCTCAGTTTCAGGGTCTTGGCAATCTTCTTATAGCCTAGGCCATCTATATGTAGAGCAACAATTCTTTTTTTCAGATCCTCAGAGAGTTCTTTGCCATGAGGTGCCATGTTGAACTTCCAGTGACCAGTATGATATAGTGTGAGAGCGATAACAGCAAATTTAACACACCTGTTCCCCATTCACACCTGAGACCTTGTAACACTAACAAGTCACTTGACACTGGGGAGGGAAAATGGCTAATTGGGCCCAATTTTTACATTTCCACTTATGGTTGTACTCACTTTTGTTGCCAACAGTTTAGACATTAATGGCTGTGTGTTGAGTTATTTTGAGGGGACCACAAATTTACACTGTTATACAGGCTGTACACTCACTACTTTACATTGTAGGAAAGTGTAATTTCTTCAGTGTTGTCACATGAAAAGATATAATAAAATATTTACAAAATATTTAGATTCTACGAGGAAGTAAGTAAAAATATAGATAAAGGGGAATCAGTTGATGTGATATACTTAGATTTTGCAAAGGCATTTGATACAGTGCCACATGAGAGATTAATGCACAAAATTAAGGGACTGGGAATAGCTGAAAATGTTAGCTCATGGATAAATAACTGGATAAAAGATAGGGAGCAACGAGTAGTAGTAAATGGATAATACTCAGATTGGACAAAGGTAATCAGTGGCGTCCCCCAGGGATCAGTACTGGGCCCTGTTCTTTTTAATATTTTTATAAATGACTTGGAGCAAGGATTAAATAGTGACATCTCTATTTTTGCAGATGATACTAAGTTAAGTAAGGTCATTAGATCAGAGCAGGATGAACTCTCTTTACAAAGGGATTTGCTAAAATTAGAACTATGGGCAAGTGAATGGAAAAAAAAAATAATATATATATATATATATATATATATATATATACTGTATCTGTATAAATATGTTTTATATGTTTATATGTATATATAGCTTTACTTTTAACTCGTAATACCAGAGTTAAACTTGTTGAGCACAGACACCCTCGATAAACCCCTTATCGCTCGCGCGCAAACGTAAATGCTCTGTTCATAATTTGGCCCAAAATGTATTTAGTGTTAATTACATTTAAACAGGTTTTTATACAAAAGAAAGTGAATAGACTATATTATAAAAAACTCATCAATTAAACTAAAATGTTGTAACTAACTAACAAATTAATGCTACTTAGCAACTCAAAAACATGTAGAACTCATCAATATTTGTACCCTCCCCTCATCACATTAGTAAGTGATAGGTTTATCTTTACTGAAATCCATAAAACCGTTTCTGTCTCAGAGCTCTTAACTTATTGCTGCTATTAAAGTGATTGTAAAGTTTAATGAATTAAAGCCCAGTATCAAAAAAGTATCTTAAAAACAGGGGCAATTTAATTCATTAAAGTTTAAAAAGACGTTTATTTTTTTATAATGCCATTGAATTATGGTAAACATTACGCCGATCCTCCGCCCGCATCTCCTGCTTTCTTTAGCAGATTGATGACAAATCCAGTTTCCTCCAATCATTGTGTGCTCCCCTTGGCGTCCATCTGGTGGGAAATGCAATGATTGGAGGAGGTCAGATTCATCATCCATATGCTAAAGAAAGCAGGAGATGCGGGTGGAGGATCAGCGTTATGTTTTCCATAACGCAATGTTAAGTATTTTAAAAATAAGCGTCTTTGTAAGCACCCCTGCTTTTAAGATTATTTTTTGATACTGGGTTTTAATTCATTCAACTTTTACAATCACTTTAAGGACACTGTTATCACAAAAACGCATTCAAAACTTTCAAAGAGCCAACAGATTTCACAGCACTAAGAATAAAAACAAGCTTTGCAACAGCGTTGAAAAATGATTGCAAGATGAGATTTACCCAGGGGCTTCCACAAACCTGTGTGCCCTGCCCTGTGGCCAGTGAGCACTGGGCAGCAATAGGCTGCTGGCATTTAGCATTGCAAAAGTGCCTGCTTGTTCAATGCCACCCCTGACTCACACGCGGTTAATCGTGCACAAGCAGGGGCTGCCAATCAGCCTGGTCTTACTTGTTTAGAACTGGCGTATACATAAGGAAGCAACCGTATGCTGACCTCTGCTACTCAATGCAGAAGAATTACATAATTATCAAGTGCATAATAAAAAGACAAGGCAATAACACTTACTATAAATTTCAAATAAATAGTAGATTTTTTTTCTTGCAAATGTATTTTTTCAACCATATTCTGGCCCCCCTGTATCATGTGACAGCCATTAGCCAATCACAGACTACAGGGAGTGAAGAATTATTAGGCAATTCGTATTTTTGAGGATTAATTTTATTATTGAACAACAACCATGTTCTCAATGAACCCAAAAAACTCATTAATATCAAAGCTGAATAGTTTTGGAAGTAGTTTTTAGTTTGTTTTTAGTTATAGCTATTTTAGGGGGATATCTGTGTGTGCAGATGACTATTACTGTGCATAATTATTAGGCAACTTAACAAAAAACAAATATATACCCATTTCAATTATTTATTTTTACCAGTGAAACCAATATAACATCTCAACATTCACAAATATACATTTCTGACATTCAAAAACAAAACAAAAACAAATCAGTGACCAATATAGCCACCTTTCTTTGCAAGGACACTCAAAAGCCTGCCATCCATGGATTCTGTCAGTGTTTTGATCTGTTCACCATCAACATTGCGTGCAGCAGCAACCATAGCCTCCCAGACACTGTTCAGAGAGGTGTACTGTTTTCCCTCCTTGTAAATCTCACATTTGATGATGGACCACAGGTTCTCTATGGGGTTCAGATCAGGTGAACAAGGAGGCCATGTCATTAGATTTTCTTCTTTTATACCCTTTCTTGCCAGCCACGCTGTGGAGTACTTGGACGCGTGTGATGGAGCATTGTCCTGCATGAAAATCATGTTTTTCTTGAAGGATGCAGACTTCGTCCTGTACCACTGCTTGAAGAAGGTGTCTTCCAGAAACTGGCAGTAGGACTGGGAGTTGAGCTTGACTCCATCCTCAACCAGAAAAGGCCCCACAAGCTCATCTTTGATACCAGCCCAAACCAGTACTCCACCTCCACCTTGCTGGCGTCTGAGTCGGACTGGAGCTCTCTGCCCTTTACCAATCCAGCCACGGGCCCATCCATCTGGCCCATCAAGACTCACTCTCATTTCATCAGTCCATAAAACCTTAGAAAAATCAGTCTTGAGATATTTCTTGGCCCAGTCTTGACGTTTCAGCTTGTGTGTCTTGTTCAGTGGTGGTCGTCTTTCAGCCTTTCTTACCTTGGCCATGTCTCTGATTATTGCACACCTTGTGCTTTTGGGCACTCCAGTGATGTTGCAGCTCTGAAATATGGCCAAACTGGTGGCAAGTGGCATCTTGGCAGCTGCACGCTTGACTTTTCTCAGTTCATGGGCAGTTATTTTGCGCCTTGGTTTTTCCACACGCTTCTTGCGACCCTGTTGACTATTTTGAATGAAACGCTTGATTGTTCGATGATCACGCGTCAGAAGCTTTGCAATTTTAAGAGTGCTGCATCCCTCTGCAAGATATCTCACTATTTTTGACTTTTCTGAGCCTGTCAAGTCCTTCTTTTGACCCATTTTGCCAAAGGAAAGGAAGTTGCCTAATAATTATGCACACCTGATATAGGGTGTTGATGTCATTAGACCACACCCCTTCTCATTACAGAGATGCACATCACCTAATATGCTTAATTGGTAGTAGGCTTTCGAGCCTATACAGCTTGGAGTAAGACAACATGCATAAAGAGGATGATGTGGTCAAAATACTCATTTGCCTAATAATTCTGCACTCCCTGTAGTATACGCATACCCTGTGAGCTTGTGCATACGCTCAGTAGGAGCTTGTTCCCCAGAACGTTTGTATATAAAAATACTGTACAAAATTTGATCATGGAAGTAAATTGTAAAGTGTCTTAAAACTGCTGCTCTATCTGATTCATAAAAGTTTATTGTGACTTGAGTGTCCCTTAGACTAAATCTGCAGACTCACTCATGTGCACCGTAAGCGATCTAAAGCCCCATAACAAAACAGACAAGTAAATATTCATAGGATAAAAAAAACAGCTAAATCATTCTCTGTGACTTGTGAACATGGTGCCCACTGACCATCAAGAGGCATCTATAGGCTAAAGTGTGACTGATTTCAGTCCTCCAGATCCAATCCGACCGGGTTGACCGCTCCTGCCTAAGCAAACTTAGCCGCACTCGAGCAGGTGCAGCATTGCACAGCTTATTGCAGATAGCGGATAATGCCTGCTTGATATATGGAGCCCTATGAATCTAGACAGACAGGCGTAAGTACTGCTCTTTCGCATAAATAAAAACAGTGCACTGTCCGTTTAAGTTCATGGTTTATTGGTTTACACAACACTTTTTCTTTAAATAATGGAACTCAGTTTTGTAATCAAATCATTTTCTAAAGAAACACTGCTAAATTCAATTAGACTTTTCTACATTTTTTTTCTTAACATTGTGAACTGCAATTTCATCTTTTCATTTTGCAAAACTTTTATTTAATTTGCCCAGCACAAATAAAAATGTTTCTGTAAAGAATTCCATCTTGTTTGGCAACTGGACTATATCCAGTCCTTGAGATGGGTTTATTGTTTGTGTTACATTATGTCTCATCTAGTTTGTAACAGCCTCCATCTGGTCATTGCGTTAGGCATAAATATCAAACTGAAAAAAGCAGTGCTCCTGGGTAAAATAAAAATGATAACACTGTATGCAGTTTACTCACCACCAGTATATTTACCAATAGCAAATACTGACCCAAGCATCTGGCACATGCAAGGTCACTTTATATTATCTTTTTCCTGTTAACATAATTCATATATTTCATTTACATACAAATTCTTCTCATGTATCATATAAATGCTTAAAATGTTACATTCTCTATGTCATGGAGATATGAAATAGCCCCAACATAAATAAGGATTGAATAACATAATCTAAATGAATAGGGTGAAACTCATGCAAAGGTCATGGCACAAACCAGAGGTGATATGGATCAAAGTAAAAAAGTATAGAAGAAGGATACAATTCCTAATTCAATGTGAGAGAGCATGCCATGAAGTGAGAGAGCACAGCACAAGTGAGAGAGCACAGCACACAGTGAGAGAGCACGGCACAAAGTGAGAGAGCATGGCACAAAGTGAGAGAGCACAGCACACAGTGAGAGAGCACGGCACAAAGTGAGAGAGCACAGCACAAAATGAGAGAGCACAGCACAAAGTGAGAGAGCACAGCACAAAGTGAGAGAGCACAGCACAAAGTGAGAGAGCACGGCACAAAGTGACAGAGCACAGCACAAAGTGAGAGAACACTGCACAAAGTGAGAGAGCACGGCACAAAGTGAGAGAGCACAGCACAAAGTGAGAGAACACTGCACAAAGTGAGAGAACACTGCACAAAATGATAGAGCACATCACAAAGTGACAGAGCATGGCACAAAGTGAGAGAACAGAGCATAAAGTGACAGAGCACAGCACAAAGTGAGAGGGCACAGCACAAAGTGAGAGAACACAGCACAAAGTGAGAGAGCACAGCACAAAGTGAGAGAACACAGCACAAAGTGACAGAGCATAGCACAAAGTGAGATAACACAGCACAAAGGGATAGAGCGCAGCACAAAGTGACAGAGCGTGCCACAAAGTGAGATGGCACGGCACAAAGTGAGAGAGCACAGCACAAAATGAGAGAGAATGGCACAAAGTGAGAGAACACAGCACAAAGTGACAGAGCACAGCACAAAGTGACAGAGCAAGGCACAAAGTGAGAGAGCACGGCACAATGTTAGAGAGCACAGCACAAAATGAGAGAGCATGGCACACAGTGAGAGAGCATGGCACAAAGTGAGAGAGCACGGCACAATGTGACAGAGCATG
Organism: Bombina bombina; assembly: GCF_027579735.1. Taxonomy (NCBI): domain Eukaryota; kingdom Metazoa; phylum Chordata; class Amphibia; order Anura; family Bombinatoridae; genus Bombina; species Bombina bombina. Next base: position 24,328,551 of record NC_069500.1, on the reverse strand, counting down.
GCACAAAGTGAGAGAGCACGGCACACAGTGAGAGAGCATGGCACAAAGTGAGAGAGCACGGCACAATGTGACAGAGCATGGCACAAAGTGAGAGAGCACGGCACACAGTGAGAGAGCATGGCACAAAGTGAGAGAGCACGGCACAATGTGACAGAGCATGGCACAAAGTGAGAGAGCACAACACAAAGTGAGAGAACACAGCACAAAGTGATAGAGCATGGCACAAAGTGACAGAGCACAGCACAATGTGAGAGAGCACGGCACAAAGGGAGAAAACACAGCACAAAGGGACAGAGCACGGCACAAAGTGAGAGAGCACAGCACAAAGTGAGAGAGCACAGCACAAAGTGAGAGAACACAGCACAAAGTGATAGAGCACGGCACAAAGTGAGAGAGCACAGCACAAAGTGAGAGAACACAGCACAAAGTGAGAGAGCACAGCACAAAGTGAGAGAACACAGCACAAAGTGATAGAGCACGGCACAAAGTGAGAGAGCACAGCACAAAGTGAGAGAACACAGCACAAAGTGACAGAAGACAGCACAAAGTGATAGAGCACAGCACAAAGTGATAGAGCACGGCATAAAGTGAGAGAACACAGCACAAAGGGACAGAGCATGGCACAAAGTGAGAGGGCACAGCACAAAGGGACAGAGCATGGCACAAAGTGAGAGGGCACAGCACAAAGGGACAGAGCATGGCACAAAGTGAGAGGGCACAGCACAAAGTGAGAGAATACGGCACAAAGTGACAGAGCACAGCACAAAGTGACAGAGCACGGCACAAAGTGACAGAGCACAGCACAAAGTGACAGAGCATGGCACAAAGTGACAGAGCATGGTACAAAGTGAGTGTGCACAGCACAAAGTGAGAGAACATAGCACAAAGTGAAAAAGCATGGCACAAAGTGAGAGAACACGGCACAAATTAGAGAGCACGGCACAAAGTGAGAGAACACAGCATGATACAAAGTGACAGAGTATGGCACAAAGTGACAGAACACGACACAAAGTGGGAAAGCATGGCACAAATTGAGAGGGCACAGCACAAATTGAGTGAGCATAGCGCAAAGTGAGAGAGCACAGCACAAAGTGAGAGAACACAGCACAAAGTGATAGAGCACGGCACAAAGTGAGAGAACACAGCACAAAGGGACAGAGCACGGCACAAAGTGAGAGAACACAGCACAAAGTGATAGAGCACGGCACAAAGTGAGAGAGCACAGCACAAAGTGAGAGAACACAGCACAAAGTGAGAGAGCACAGCACAAAGTGAGAGAACACAGCACAAAGTGATAGAGCACGGCACAAAGTGATAGAGCACGGCACAAAGTGAGAGAACACAGCACAAAGGGACAGAGCACGGCACAAAGTGAGAGAACACAGCACAAAGTGATAGAGCACAGCACAAAGTGATAGAGCACGGCACAAAGTGAGAGAACACAGCACAAAGGGACAGAGCATGGCACAAAGTGAGAGGGCACAGCACAAAGGGACAGAGCATGGCACAAAGTGAGAGGGCACAGCACAAAGTGAGAGAACACGGCACAAAGTGACAGAGCACAGCACAAAGTGACAGAGCACGGCACAAAGTGACAGAGCACAGCACAAAGTGACAGAGCATGGCACAAAGTGACAGAGCATGGTACAAAGTGAGTGTGCACAGCACAAAGTGAGAGAACATAGCACAAAGTGAAAAAGCATGGCACAAAGTGAGAGAACACGGCACAAATTAGAGAGCACGGCACAAAGTGAGAGAACACAGCACAAAGTGACAGAGCATGGCACAAAGTGAGAAAGCACAGCACAAAGTGACAAATAAAGGCAAAAAGTGAGTGAACACAGCACAAAGTGACAGAGCATGGTACAAAGTGACAGAGTATGGCACAAAGTGACAGAGTATGGCACAAAGTGACAGAGTATGGCACAAAGTGACAGAACACGACACAAAGTGGGAAAGCATGGCACAAATTGAGAGGGCACAGCACAAATTGAGTGAGCATAGCGCAAAGTGACAGAGTATGGAACAAAATGAGAGAGCACGGCACAAAGTGACAGAGCACGGTGCAAAGTGACAGAGCATAGCACAAAGTGAAAGAGCACAGCACAAAGTAACAGAATTCAGCACAAAGTGAGAGAGCACAAAACAAAGTGGGAGAGCACGGCAAAAAGTGATTGAGTACAGCACAAAGTGAGAGAGCACAACAAAAAGTGAGAGAGCACGGTAAAAAGTGATAGAACACAGCACAAAGTGAGAGAGCACGGCACAAAGTGAGAGAGCACAACAAAAAGTGAGAGAGCACGGCAAAAATTGATTGAGCACAGCACAAAGTGAGAGAGCACAGCACAAAGTGAGAGAGCACAGCACAAAGTGAGAGAGCACTGCACAAAGTGAGAGAGCACGGCATAAAGTGATAGAACACAGCACAAAGTGAGAGAGCACAGCAAAAAGTGATAGAGCATGGCACAAAGTGAGAGTATGGCACAAATTGAGAGTGCATGGCACAAAGTGAGAGAGCACGGCACAAAGTGAGAGAGCATGGCACAAAGTGAGAGAGCATGGCACAAAGTGAGAGAGCACGGCACAAAGTGAGAGAGCATGGCACAAAGTGAGAGAGCACAGCACAAAGTGAGAGAGCACAGCACAAAGTGAGAGAGCACGGCACAAAGTGAGAGAACATAGCACAAAGTTAGAGAGCACGGCACAAAGTAAGAGAGCACAGCACACAGTGAGAGAACACAGCTCAAAGTAACAGAGCACAGCACAAAGTGAGAGAGCAAGGCACAAAGTGAGAGAGCACAGCACAAAGTGAGAGAGCACAGCACAAAGTGACAGATCACGGCACAAAGTGACAGAGCACTGCACAAAGTTAGAGAGCACGGCACAAAGTAAGAGAGCACAGCACAAAGTGAGAGAGCACAGCACAAAGTGAGAGAGCATGGCACAAAGTGACAGAGCACTGCACAAAGTTAGAGAGCACGGCACAAAGTGAGAGAGCACAGCACAAAGTGACAGATCACGGCACAAAGTGAGAGAGCATGGCAAAAAGTGACAGATCACGGCACAAAATGAGAGAGCACGGCACAAAGTGAGAGAGCATGGCACAAAGTAAGAGAGCACAGCACAAAGTGAGAGAGCACGGCAAAAAGTGACAGATCACGTCACACAGTGAGAGAGCACAGCACAAAGTGAGAGAGCACGGCAAAAAGTGACAGATCACGTCACACAGTGAGAAAGCACAGCACAAAGTGAGAGAGCACGGCAAAAAGTGACAGATCACGGCACAAAATGAGAGAGCACAGCACAAAGTGAGAGAGCACGGCACAAAGTGAGAGAGCACAGCACAAAGTGAGAGAGCACAGCACAAAGTGAGAGAGCACAGCACAAAGTGATAGAGCATGGCACAAAGTGAGAGTACGGCACAAAGTGTGAGAGCACAGCACAAAGTGATAGAGCATGGCACAAAGTGAGAGTACGGCACAAAGTGAGAGTGCATGGCACAAAGTGAGAGAGCACGGCACAAAGTGAGAGAGCATGGCACAAAGTGAGAGAGCACGGCACAAAGTGAGAGAGCACGGCACAAAGTGAGAGAGCATGGCACAAAGTGACAGAGCACTGCACAAAGTTAGAGAGCATGGCAAAAAGTGACAGATCACGTCACACTGTGAGAGAGCACAGCACAAAGTGAGAGAGCACGGCAAAAAGTGACAGATCACGGCACAAAATGAGAGAGCACAGCACAAAGCGAGAGAGCACGGCACAAAGTGAGAGAGCACGGCACAAAGTAAGAGAGCACAGCATAAAGTGAGAGAGCACGGCAAAAAGTGACAGATCACGTCACACAGTGAGAGAGCACAGCACAAAGTGAGAGAGCACGGCAAAAAGTGACAGATCACGTCACACAGTGAGAGAGCACAGCACAAAGTGAGAGAGCACGGCAAAAAGTGACAGATCACGGCACAAAATGAGAGAGCACAGCAAAAAGCGAGAGAGCACGGCACAAAGTACGAGAGCACAGCACAAAGTGAGACAGCACAGCACAAAGTGAGAGAGCACAGCACAAAGCGAGAGAGCACGGCACAAAGTGAGAGAGCACGGCACAAAGTAAGAGAGCACAGCATAAAGTGAGAGAGCACGGCAAAAAGTGACAGATCACGTCACACAGTGAGAGAGCACAGCACAAAGTGAGAGAGCACGGCAAAAAGTGACAGATCACGTCACACAGTGAGAGAGCACAGCACAAAGTGAGAGAGCACGGCAAAAAGTGACAGATCACGGCACAAAATGAGAGAGCACAGCACAAAGCGAGAGAGCACGGCACAAAGTACGAGAGCACAGCACAAAGTGAGAGAGCACAGCACAAAGTGAGAGAGCACAGCACAAAGTGAGAGAGCACAGTTACAGAGCATAAAATGAGACAGCGTGACACAAACTGAGAAAACATTACAAGAATGATAAACAATAATCTTATCATTTCATGTAAGGGTGGATTAATGCTTTTGCACAATTCAGAACTAATGTCCCAGATGTAACATTTCAATATTACTATTAAAACGTTAGTTCTTATAGACCTTGGTGCAAGTCTATGGGAATCAATATTAAAATGTAATATTTGTTTGCTAACATTTATTATATAGAAATATTGAAAGGGCAGAGCGGTTGCCACAGGGAAAATGTATTCTGCTTTTCACAGGCCAAATGCAGAATTACAGATACGTAATAAATACTTGTTCTAGTACCTGTTTACTCTAATGCAGATATTAATACTAATGACTTTTATTCTATGTTTAATTCAAAGTTCTGAACATTTTTTATGGAACTGTTATTTTTACCATTGTCAAACTCAGACTTATTAATGACCAATTAATGCCTTGTTGCTGTCTCCAGACGCCAGTAGCTGCCGCCTTTATACACAATGGGATTCTGATTTCTGCGCAACCTGTCCTTATATTTCAGGCATGAATAGATTCAGTCACAACATTTAACTGTCATGTGTGGCTTGTGTTGGTATGTACAAATGCTTTGTGCTTGTGAACTGTAAATCCAAACTCTCTGCAATAAAAATAACTTTAATAAACTGTAACATAACTTTTGTTAGTATTTTTTAGACATAAACATGGTCCTTTTATCAAAGAAATAACGCAATGCACAAAGAAAAAGCAAGAACCGATTAGAAAATGCAGCTTTAATAATATAGCTGCACATAAACTAACAAATGGCAAGTATAAGACTATGGGGTAGATTTATCAAGCAGAGGATGCTGCAATCTACACCTGAAGTTTCAGGTCGGCCTGAAACTTAGGTTAAGAAGCAGCGGTCGATTTCGCGAGCGAGATTGTGCTCCACTCATAATACTAGCTCATGCAATTGCATGGAAGCTTTGTGCTCAATAAAGCGCACTTCCATAGGCTCCAATGGGAGCCTTATTTTCATACTATGAGACACGATAAAGAACCTAGCGAATCAAAGCGGGTAAGTCGCGCAGCGATGGGCAGCAGATTTAAATATATACACATATTAACACATAAATATATCTATACTATAATCACGTTTGTAACATGTCCGTCACCGTCGTCAGTTGTGCACGCATCCTCAAAGGAATGTTGGCTTGGAGCACAGCCAAAATAATGTTGGCTGCACACGCTGCCAAAATAATCCACCTGGATGCAGCGCAGGCAAACGAAGTATTAAGGAAAAAACACGCAACCGCCCACACAAAATATTAACGAAAAAACACGGAACCGCCCACATGAAATAACAAAAAAACACGTAACCGCCTGTACGAAATAATAAAAAACCCTAACCGCCTGCACGAAGTATAACACAAAAAAACCTAACCGCACGCACAAAGTATTAACAAAAAAAACCTAAACACCCGCAAGAAATGTTAACCTAAACCACCAACCCCCACATCGCAAAATAATAAAGTTATTAACCCCTAATCCACAAATTAAACAACACAAATAACATAATTAAAATATTAACCCCTAAACCACCAACCACCCCCATTGCAATAAACCGACCTTAATCTAAAATTACAAAAAGTAAAAAAGTCTAAAATTACAGAAAAAAATAAACAAAATTATCAAAAAAATTATCAAAAATAAAAAACTAAACCTAATCTAATACCCCTATAAATATACCCCCCCCCCCAAATAAATAAACCCCCTAATCTAAACTAAACTACCAAACTTTAAAAGGGCCTTTTGTATGGCATTTTCCTAAGTTAAACAGCTCTTTTTCATAAAAAAACTAAGTCCCCCCTAACAGTAAAACACCCCCACCCAACAAACCTCCCAACATATAAAAACTAACACTAAAAAACGTAAACTAAACTAAACTAAATGGGCATTTGTATAGGGCATTGTCCTTAAAAGGGCATTCAGCTCTTTTACTGCTCTTAAAAGGGCAATCAGCTCTTTTACAGCCCAAAAAAACCTAATCTAAAAAAAAAGTCACCCCAAAAAAATAAAAAAAGCCTAAGACCAAGGGCAACAAGCGTGTGTGCCAGGCCCACTTGCCAACTAGTGCCACCACTCATATCTGTAACAGTAGTGTAAATAATTAAAAAAAAAAAACTTTTTTGGCTGTGAAACATCAGTCTGCTAGTGTAATTCTAATTGCATTTGCCTGCCTGCCAACGTGTGTGCCCGGCCCACTTGCCCAGTGCCACCACTCATATCTGTAACAGTAGTGTAAATAATTTTAAAAAAAAAACTTTTTTGACTGTGAAACATCAATCTGCTAGTGTAATCTAATTGCAGTTGCCTGCCTGCTAGCGTGTGTGCCAGGCCCACTTGCCCAGTGCCACCACTCATATCTGGTGTAACAGTAGTGTAAATAATTTAAAAAAAAAAACTTTTTTGACTGTGAAACATCAGTCTGCTAGGGTAATTCTAATTGCATTTGCCTGCCTGCCAACGTGTGTGCCCGGCCCACTTGCCCAGTGCCACCACTCATATTTGGTGTAACAGTAGTGTAAATAATTAAAAAAAAAAAAATTTTGACTGTGAAACATCAGTCTGCTAGTGTAATCTAATTGCAGTTGCCTGCCTGCTAGCGTGTGTGCCAGGCCCACTTGCCCAGTGCCACCACTCATATCTGGTGTAACAGTAGTGTAAATAATTTAAAAAAATAAATAAATTTTGACTGTGAAACATCAGTCTGCTAGTGTAATCTAATCTCAGTTGCCTGCCTGCTAGCGTGTGTGCCAGGCCCACTTGCCCAGTGCCACCACTCATATCTGGTGTAACAGTAGTGTAAATAATTAAAAAAAAAAAAAACTTTTTTGACTGTGAAACATCAGTCTGCTAGTGTAATCTAATTGCAGTTGCCTGCCTGCCTGCCAGTGTGTGTGCCAGGCCCACTTGTCCAGTGCCACCACTCATATCTGGTATAACAGTAGTGTAAATAATTTAAAAAAACAAACTTTTTTGACTGTGAAACATCAGTCTGCTTGTGTAATCTAATTGCAGATGCCTGCCTGTCAGTGTGTGTGCCAGGCTCACAGCGTATACTGTGCCCACTTGCCCAGTGCCACCACTCATATCTGTAACAGTAGTGTAAATAATTTAAAAAAAAAAAAACTTTTTTGGCTGTGAAACATCAGTCTGCTAGTGTAATTCTAATTGCATTTGCCTGCCTGCCAACGTGTGTGCCCGGCCCACTTGCCCAGTGCCACCACTCATATCTGTAACAGTAGTGTAAATAATTTAAAAAAAAAAACTTTTTTGGCTGTGAAACATCAGTCTGCTAGTGTAATTCTAATTGCATTTGCCTGCCTGCCAACATGTGTGCCCGGCCCACTTGCCCAGTGTCACCACTCATATCTGGTGTAACAGTAGTGTAAATAATTAAAAAAAAAAAACTTTTTTGACTGTGAAACATCAATCTACTAGTGTAATCTAATTGCAGTTGCCTGCCTGCTAGCGTGTGTGCCAGGCCCACTTGCCCAGTGCCACCACTCATATCTGGTGTAACAATAGTGTAAATAATTTAAAAAAAAAAAACTTTTTTGACTGTGAAACATCAGTCTGCTAGTGTAATCTAGTCTCAGTTGCCTGCCTGCTAGCGTGTGTGCCAGGCCCACTTGCCCAGTGCCACCACTCATATCTGGTGTAACAGTAGTGTAAATAATTAAAAGAAAAAAACTTTTTTGACTGTGAAACATCAGTCTGCTAGTGTAATCTAATTGCAGTTGCCTGCCTGCCTGCCAGTGTGTGTGCCAGGCCCACTTGCCCAGTGCCACCATTCATATCTGGTGTAACAGTAGTGTAAATAATTAAAAAAAAAAAAAATTTGACTGTGAAACATCAGTCTGCTTGTGTAATCTAATTGCAGATGCCTGCCTGCCTGCCAGTGTGTGTGCCAGGCTCACAGCGTATACTGTGCCCACTTGCCCAGTGGCACCACTCATATCTTGTTTAATAGTAGTGTAAGTGTACATTTAAAAAAATAAAACTTTTTGGACTGTCAAACATCAGTCTGCTTTTTTGTGTCAGGCTCACAGCGTATACTGTGCCCACTTGCGCAGTGCCACCACTCATATCTTGTTTAATAGTAGTGTAAGTGTACATTTAAAAAAAAAATGACAGGCAGAGGCAGGCCACCTCGCAGGTGCCGTCGTGGTCGTGGTGCTTTGATTCCCTTTGGCCATAGAATAATGCCCAGTGTTCAGAGGCCACGTCCCATGAACTCAAAAAGTTCTGAGGAGGACATAGTTGATTTTTTAACACAGGACACCCAATCTTCTATAGCTTCCGCTCCGAACCTTGACGCACCATCCTCCTCCAGCTTATCTTCGGGCACCTCTCAAGTTACCACCACTCGCCCGCCTGCCGCCACCACCAACACTAGCACCACAGCCGCTTCACTTGATCTGTCAGAGGAGTTTTTTACACATCAGTTGGAAGAAATGAGTGATGCGCAACCATCATTGACAGAGGATGTAGATAACAGTGATATGTCTCAGTCAGGCAGCATTACAGACATGGACATACGGTGTGATGATGATGATGATGATGTTGTACATGCTGCTGCTTCCTTTGTTGATTTCTCAGATACAAGTGAAGTGGTTGATGATGACGATGCGTCCGTGGATACCTTCAGTGACATCACTGAGGACGAGGAATGGACATGAGTAGCTCGGCATCCAACCTTGTGCAAATGGGGTCTTTCATGCTGTTGTGCCTGTTGAGGGACCCTCGTATAAAAAAGCTGAAGGAGAACTACCTGTACTGGGTGTCCACGCTACTAGACCACCGGTATAAGCATAAAGTGCCAGAAATGTTACCGAATTATAACAAGTCGGAAAGGATGCAGCATTTCCAAAATAAATTAAAAAGTATGCTTTACACAGCGTATAAGGGTGATGTCACAGCACAACAGGAATCTAACAGGGGAAGAGGTGAAAGTAATCCTCCTCCCACGACCATGCCGGCAAGGACAGGACGCTTTACAGACGTGTTGTTGATGGAGGACATGCAGAGCTTTTTAACTCCTATGCATCGCCACAGCCCTTCGGGGTCCACCCTCAGAGAAAGACTCGACCGACAGGAAGCAGACTACCTTGCCTTAACTGCAGATCTCTACACTCTGAGGAGCGAATAACCCCTTGACTACTGGGTGTGCAGGCTTGACCTGTGGCCTGAGCTATCCCAATTTACAATAGAACTTCTGGCCTGCCCCGCTTCAAGTGTCCTGTCAGAAAGGACCTTCAGTGCAGCAGGAGGTTTTGTCACTGAGAAGAGAAGTCGCCTAGGTCAAAAAAGTCTTGATTACCTCACCTTTATTAAGATAATCGAGGGATGGATCCCGAAGGGACTGACATTGGGCGATACATTCGAGTAAAAAAGGCCTGATGAGATGAGCTGCCTTGGGCTAAAAATGGTCCACACGCTGCTGTATTTTATCTTCAAATGCCGGATGACTTGCGTGACTTATCCGCCACCAACTAGGGTTCAAGCCGCAATGTTTTAGGGCACTTTCTGCCTGGGAAACAAACATCAATTTTTCTGGCCGCTGCTACAGCAGCAGCTGCAACAATACCTAATTTTTCAGGCATGTGTATATGCCAAAATTTTCTGGCCTCTGGTGCTGCACTGTGGCTTCAAAAACAAAACAACAAAAAAGACACTTAACAGGATTGAACTGATAGGAATAGTACTACTTAACACACCACTCCTATCGGGTGGCACATTAGATTGCACGCGCAGTGCCTCAAATTTGAAGTAGGAGGACCGACCAAGCATCTTTTTCCATCTCCCAGTTCCTAAAATCCATGCCATATACACATCCCCTGATAGGGGACACCGCAGTGGAAGGTACTCGGCCGAAATTTCTTTGCACAAAAGGCAATCCCCAACCTGTACTCGATTGTGCAAAAGGAAGTAACCTTACCATGGGTTCCAGACCGCACATCTTGTAATTCTCTGTCTGGGAAATTATCTATCTATCAAATCTATCTATTTATCTATCAAATCTATCTATCTGTCTATCGTATCAATCAAATGTATATTGCATCTATTGATCTATCTATCTAATCTATGTATCTATCTATCAAATCTATCTATCTTATGGCCGGACTGTTTTGTGACAGCCACTTGTGTTTCGGCCAAATGTCCATCGGACAAATGTCCATCGGCTAAAAGTCCGGCCACGATTGCACACGCAGTGCCCCAAATTTGAAGTAGGAGGACCGACCAAGCATCTTTTTGCATCTCCCGGTTCCTAAAATCCATGCCATATACACCTCCCCCGATAGGGGGAGTAACAGGTATTAAACTGATCAGAATAGTACTACTTAACACACCACTCATATCTGGTACCACAGTAGATTGCATGCGCATTGCCCCAAATTTGAAGTAGGAGGACCGACCAAGCATCTTTTTCCATCTCCCGGTTCCTAAAATCCATGCCATTTACACGTCCCCTGGCGCCGCAACTGCCTCTGGGAACCTTACCATGGGTCCCAGACCGCACGTCTTGTAATTCTCTGTCTGGGAAATTATATATCTATCAAATCTATCTATCTATCAAATCTATCTATCGTATCTATTAAATGTATATTGCATCTATTGATCTATCTAATCTATGTATCTATGTATCTATCGAATCTATCTCGTGGTTGTGCAAATGGACTGTTTGCGGTTGTTTGCGGTGCGCATATCTTTAGCTAAACCGTGTATCTAATGTTAATGTATGATACCGTCTGGTGCTGCCAACCATATTTAGGGTATGATGGCCTTAGGTAAACGTATTTGTTATCACAGTGGATAGAATGTGAATATTATTTTTTGTGCCTTATAACAAATAGAATAATGCAGGGGGGGAGGGGGGAGGGGATGCGTTAAGACAAGTGAGTAGATCTAGTGTCCCATAGGAACAATATTTCTGCATGGGTGTCTAACTTGTTTAATAAAAGGTAATGATATCTTTCTAATTTATGGTTGTTGTTTTGTGAATCCACATTTGTAGGGTGGTGATTGATTCTTTTTTTCCACATTCTCTTGATTAGTTAATGCGCACTATTTATCATTATCTGTAGCAGTTTAACAAGCAGTTTTGAGTTGAGTTTGGGGTACTTGTGGAACAAGAATATGATTGGGTCAGGGAATGTGCAGCTATTTTTTTATTATAACATAAATGCAAATTTTTTTAAAAAATAAAAAATTACAATATACTTTAATTTGGGGCACTTTTGGAAAATTATCTGATCTCTGGTTAATGTTCGGAACACTAATACTTGTAATGTCGATTTTGCCCTTTTATGGGCGCACTATAATCTAGCTCTCCACTTATATCTAGCAATAAGTAAGAGACAACAGAGAATAGATTATGACACTTTAAATATTAAAGACAAATTGAAAAGAATAGAAAATCTGCAGTTAAACTCTCTCCACACCAGAGAATATATTAATAAAATAATATATTACTTGATTTGGGAGATACATTTAGATGTATCTTAACATTTCACTGGGAACTTAAACTCTGGCATGAACTGAAGTTTAGTGGTCTTGAAAATATATGTACGTTTGAGGGAATTTGCCTCTCTCTCTCTAGATATACAGAGTGTGTATGTGCATATATGTTTATAGAGTGTGTGTGTTTGTAACAATGTTTATATCTGAGTGTGTGTCTTTGTAACTATGTTTATAGCAATGTTATACATAGTTGGAAACACTGCTGCCATACAATGCTAAAGACACGTGCACGCTCCTAAGCTCCTATCAGCCAACCTTGTTTCAATCTCAGATAAAAGATACCAGGAGGAGAAAGCACATTTGATCAAAGAAGTACATTGGAAGGTTGCTTAAATTTGTGTGCTTTTTCTGACCCATGAACATTTCATTGTGAGTTTAAAGACCAGCAATAGTCATCTAAAAAACATACACACACAAATTATATATACAGTATATATATATATAAAATGTGTACGGGTGAAATATTTTATTTGCCCAAAAGGTTAGTTTAAATTCAGCTGAGTTTCATTCATGTGGGCATGAAGATTGGATTTGGATTTGTTATCTCCATTTTCAATAAGAAGAGCAGATATATACAAATAATGTTAACATAAATCATACATTATAGAATTCAGACAATTACAATAACTTTTATTCCAATGCTGACAGAACAAACAACAAAAGTCTGAGATTCCACTATCCACTAGTCTCCCACCTCCCTATGGCCTAGATTTGGAGTTTGGCGGTAGCCGTGAAAACCAGCGTTAGAGGCTCCTAACGCTGGTTTTATGCTACCGCCGGTATTTGGAGTCATTCAAAAAAGGGTCTAACGCTCACTTTTCAGCCGCAACTTTTCCATACCGCAGATCCCCTTACGTCAATTGTGTATCCAATCTTTTCAATGGGATCTTTCTAACTCCGGTATTTAGAGTCGTGTATGAAGTGAGCGTTAGAAATCTAACGACAAAACTCCAGCCGCAGAAAAAAGTCAGTAGTTAAGAGCTTTCTGGGCTAACGCCGGTTCATAAAGCTCTTAACTACTGTGCTCTAAAGTACACTAACACCCATAAACTACCTATGTACCCCTAAACCGAGGCCCCCCCCACATCGCCGACACTCGATTAAATTTTTTTAACCCCTAATCTGCCGACTGCCACCTACGTTATCCTTATGTACCCCTAATCTGCTGCCCCTAACACCGCCGACCCCTATGTTATATTTATTAACCCCTAATCTGCCCCCCACAACGTCGCCGCCAGCTACCTACACTTGTTAACCCCTAATCTGCCGTCCGCACGCCGCCGCCAGCTACATTATAGCTAGGTACCCCTAATCTGCTGCCCTAACATCGCCGACCCCTATATTATATTTATTAACTCCTAACCTGCCCCCCACAACGTCGCCGCCACCTAACTACAATAATTAACCCCTAATCTGTCGACCGCAAAGAGCCGCCACCTACATTATAGCTATGTACCCCTAATCTGCTGCCCCTAACACCGCCGACCCCTATATTATATTTATTAACCCCTAATCTGCCCTCCCTAACATCGCCGACACCTAACTTCAATTATTAACCCCTAATCTGCCGACCGAATCTCGCCGCTATTCTAATAAATGTATTAACCCCTAAAGCTAAGTCTAACCCTAACACTAACACCCCCCTAAGTTAAATATAATTTAAATCTAACGAAATTAATTAACTCTTATTAAATAAATTATTCCTATTTAAAGCTAAATACTTACCTGTAAAATAAATCCTAATATAGCTACAATATAAATTATAATTATATTATAGCTATTTAGGATTAATATTTATTTAACAGGTAACTTTGTATTTATTTTAACAAGGTACAATAGCTATTAAATAGTTAAGAACTATTTAATAGCTAAAATAGTTAAAATAATTACAAAATTACCTGTAAAATAAATCCTAACCTAAGTTACAATTAAACCTAACACTACACTATCAATAAATTAATTAAATACAATACCTACAATTACCTACAATTAAACCTAACACTACACTATCAATAAATTAATTAAATACAATACCTACAAATAACTACAATGAAATAAACTAACTAAAGTACAAAAAATAAAAAGAACTAAGTTACAAAAAATAAAAAAATATTTACAAACATAAGAAAAATATTACAACAATTTTAAACTAATTACACCTACTCTAAGCCCCCTAATAAAATAACAAGCCCCCCAAAATAAAAAAATGACCTACCCTATTCTAAATTACAAAAGTTCAAAGCTCTTTTACCTTACCAGCCCTGAACAGGGCCCTTTGCGGGGCATGCCCCAAAGAATTCAGCTCTTTTGCCTGTAAAAAAAAAGATACACTACCCCCCCCCAACATTACAACCCACCACCCACATACCCCTAATCTAACCCAAACCCCCCTTAAATAAACCTAAAACTAAGCCCCTGAAGATCTTCCTACCTTATCTTCACCTCACCGGGTATCACTGATCGGTCCTGGCTCCAAAATCTTCATCTAAGCCCAATCGGGGGCTAGACATCCATCATCCGACGGCTGAAGAAGTCCAGAAGAGGCTCCAAAGTATTCATCCTATCCGGGAAGAAGAGTAGATCCGGACCGGCAACCATCATCTTCCAAGCGGCATCTTCTATCTTCATCCGATGAGGTCCGGCTCCATCTTGAAGACCTCCACCGCGGACCCATCTTCTTCCGACGACGACTTCCCGACGAATGACGGTTCCTTTAAGGGACGTCATCCAAGATGGCGTCCCTCGAATTCCGATTGGCTGATAGGATTCTATCAGCCAATCAGAATTAAGGTAGGAAAATTCTGATTGGCTGATGGAATCAGCCAATCAGAATCAAGTTCAATCCGATTGGCTGATCCGATCAGCCAATCAGATTGAGCTCGCATTCTATTGGCTGATCGGAACCTGTAAAATAAATATTAATCCTAAATAGCTATAATATAATTATAATTTATATTGTAGCTATATTAGGATTTATTTTACAGGTAAGTATTTAGCTTTAAATAGGAATAATTTATTTAATAAGAGTTAATTAATTTTGTTAGATTTAAATTATATTTAACCCCTTAACGACCGAGGACGTGCAGGGTACGTCCTCAGAAAAAAGGCAGTTAATGCCTGAGAACGTACCCTGCACGTCCTCGGTGTGGAAAGCAGCTGGAAGCGATCCTGCTCGCTTCCAGCTGCTTTCCGGTTATTGCAGTGATGCCTCGATATGGAGGCATCCTGCAATAACCTTAAATGGCCATCCGGTGCAGAGAGAGCCACTCTGTGGCCCTCTCTGCACCGGACATCGGTGGCCGGTAACGTTGGTGGGTGGGAGCTGACTTGGGAGGCGGGTGGGCGGCCATCGATGGGCCGGGTAATGTAGAGGGGGGCGGGATCGGGGGCGGGGGCGATGGGGGCACGCACAGGCGCGCACGTGCACGCCGGGCGGCGGGCGGGCGCGTGCACGGGGCGGGAGCGGGTGGGAACCGCTACACTACAGAAAAGTTTCAGTGTAAAGCTTTTTATTAAAAAAAAAAACAACAGTCAAAGGTATCTAGGAGGGGGTGGGGGTTTGTTCTTTGGTGGGTAGGGGAGCTACACTACAGAAAATGGGGAAAAAATAAAAAAGCAACTGTTTTTTTTATAAACTGGGTACTGGCAGACAGCTGCCAGTACCCAAGATGGCGGCCATTAAGGCAGAGGGGGAGGGTTAGACAGCTGTTTGGTGGGGGATCAGCCAGGTTGGGGGCTAAGGGGGGCTCCTACACAGCAGCATATGTAAATATGCTTTAAAAAAAAAAAAAAAGCCTAAATATATATTTTATTTTAGTACTGGCAGAGTTGCTGCCAGTACTTAAGATGGCGGGGACAATTGTGGGGTGGGGGAGGGAAGGGAGCTGTTTGGGAGGGATCAGGGGGTCTGATGTGTCAGGTGGGAGGCTGATCTCTACACTAAAGCTAAAATTAACCCTGCAAGCTCCCTACAAACTTCCTAATTAACCCCTTCACTGCTAGCTATAATACACGTGTGATGCGCAGCGGCATTTAGCGGCCTTCTAAGTACCAAAAAGCAACGCCAAAGCCATATATGTCTGCTATTTCTGAACAAAGGGGATCCCAGAGAAGCATTTAGAACAATTTGTGCCATAATTGCACAAGCTGTTTGTAAATGATTTCAGTGAGAAACCTAAAATTGTGAAAAATTTAACTTTTTTTTTAATTTGATCGCAATTGGCGGTGAAATGGTGGCATGAAATATACCAAAATTGGCCTAGATCATTACTTGGGGTTGTCTACTACACTACACTAAAGCTAAAATTACCCCAAAAAGCTCCCTACATGCTCCCTAATTAACCCCTTTACTGCTGGGCATAATACACGTGTGGTGCACAGTGGCATTTAGCATCCTTCTAATTACCAAAAAGCAACACCAAAGCCATATATGTCTGCTATTTTTGAACAAAGGGGATCCCAAAGAAAAATTTACAATCATTTATGCCATAATTGCACAAGCTGTTTGTAAATAATTTCAGTGAGAAACCAAAAGTTTGTGAAAAAATTTGTGAAAAAGTGAACGATTTTTTGTATTTGATCGCATTTGGCGGTGAAATGGTGGCATGAAATATACCAAAATTGGCCTAGATCAATACTTTGGGATGTTTACTAAAAAAAAATATATACATGTCAATAGATATTCAGGGATTCCTGAAAGATATTAGTGTTCTAATGTAACTAGCGCTAATCTTGAAAAAAAAATGGTTTGGAAATAGCAAAGTGCTACTTGTATTTATGGCCCTATAACTTACAAAAAAAGCAAAGAACATGTAAACATTGGGTATTTCTAAACTCAGGACAAAATTTAGAAACTATTTAGCATGGGTGTTTTTTGGTGGTTGCAGATGTATAACAGATTTTGGGGGTCAAAGTTAGAAAAAGTGTGTTTTTTTCCATTTTTTTCTCATATTTTATAATTTTTTTTAAAGTAAATTATAAGATATGATGAAAATAATGGTATCTTTGGAAAGTCCATTTAATGGCGAGAAAAACGGTATATAATATATGTGGGTACAGTAAATGAGTAAGAGGAAAATTACAGCTAAACACAAACACCGCAAAAATGTAAAAATAGCCTTGGTCCCAAATGGACAGAAAATGGAAAAGTGCTGTGGTCATTAAGGGGTTAACTTAGGGGGGTGTTAGGGTTAGACTTAGCTTTAGGGGTTAATACATTTATTAGAATAGCGGTGAGCTCCAGTCGGCAGATTAGGGGTTAATGTTTGAAGTTAGGTGTTGGCAATGTTAGGAAGGGCAGATTAGGGGTTAATACTATTTATTATAGGGTTAGTGAGGCGGATTAGGGGTTAATAACTTTATTATAATAGCGGTGCGGTCCGGTCGGCAGATTAGGGGTTAATAAGTGTAGGCAGGTGGAGGCGACGTTGTGGGCGGCAGATTAGGGGTTAATAAATATAATATAGGGGTTGGCGGTTTTAGGGACAGCAGATTAGGGGTACATAGGGATAATGTAAGTAGCGGCGGTTTACGGAGCGGCAGATTAGGGGTTAATAATAATTTGCAGGGGTCAGCGATAGCGGGGGCGGCAGAATAGGGGTTAATAAGTGTAAGGTTAGGGGTGTTTAGACTTGGGGTACATGTTAGGGTGTTAGGTGCAGACGTAGGAAGTGTTTCCCCATAGCAAACAATGGGGCTGCGTTAGGAGCTGAACGCGGCTTTTTTGCAGGTGTTAGTTTTTTTTTTCAGCTCAAACAGGCCCATTGTTTCCTATGGGGGAATCGTGCACGAGCACGTTTTTGAAGCTGGCCGCTTCCGTAAGCAACTCTGGTATCGAGAGTTGCAGTGGTGTTAAATATGCTCTACGCTCCTTCTTTGGAGCCTAACGCAGCCATTCTGTGGACTCTCAATACCAGAGTTATTTTAAAGGTGCGGCCAGAAAAAAGCCAGCGTTAGCTACGCTGGTCGTTACCGACAAAACTCTAAATCTAGCCGTATGCTAGGTTAAGGCTTGATTGGAAAAGCTTGTATCTCTAAAATCCAACATTTAGTGCCTTAATGTCTGTCCCTAACATCAATCATTAGTAAAACTATGGCCAGGTTAGACAGGGGACGATGGACACATGAATGGTCTGACTCCCTGTACATGGTTACAAACAAAGGAACTGATTAGCCAAACAATATAGCTCCCAGCTGCATATTTTTTGGAACCAAACAGCACAAACAAATGAAAGCATTAATTTGCTCAATCAATCATTTGTTTTTCATCATCATTTGGACGAATATGTATTCTTCCAAACCCAAATGCAAATTTATATTCTATTTCTCTTTACAATCATTTAACCTTTGTTTGAGACATTCTAAGGACATTATGAGCTGTCACTGCCTATATCATACCTGGAGTGCTGCTCCCTGCTTGTATATCCCTAGAGGTGACTTTTTCCATAAATTTAAAATTTAAAAAATATTCTTCTCTTTTTGTACTGGACCTCAAAAAGAATAAACAATAACTAGATCTCTTACCTTTCTGAATATCACATTATATTTGTTTTATTACCACACAATCTACTGGGTCAGATCACAATAAATTTGATCTTATGTCTGCTGTATTTAATTCACTGTTTTCCAGCTCTACACTACTGTATATTTGTTGGATTTTATAGCAGCACATACATAATTAGTAAAGGAAAATTAAAATTAACTTTGCAGATAATTGCTAATCAGAGAAATGCTTACAAAATGTGCGCTCTTGGAAATTCACCTTGAAAATGAAGAACAATAAACTATGTGGACTAGGAGTGTGCACATCTTGTCTTCAATGAAATAAAAAAATACAGGGAAAACACAACTGCCCCACCAGTGTCCACAAATGTCAAATTCATTCTAATAGCACATTTTTTATATATAATAAGTACATTTGAATGTCTATGATGCTAATTATTGTGAAACTGCTAATAGCCTGAGGGGCCAATTTATCAAGGGCCAAATGGCCCCTGATACCCCTGTTTCCGCGCGAGCCTTCAGGTTCACCAGAAAAAGCAGTTATGAAGCAGCGGTCTTAAGACTGCTGCTCCTTAACTGGTCCGCCTGCTCTGAGGCTGCGGACATCAATCCGCCAGATCCAATACGATCGGGCTGATTGACACCCCTGCTAGCCGCCTATTGACTGCAAATGTGCAGGGGGCGGCATTGCACAAGCAGTTCACTAGAACTGCTTGTGCAATGATAAATGCCGACAGCGTATGCTGTTGTCGGCATTCAGCGATGTCTGCCGGACATGATGCGCTACAGCGTCTCAGGTTGGACAGACATTGATAAATCGGCCCTTGAGTCTTCAAAACAAGCAGGTTAATAGTTAGATGGAAAGATTAGCTACCTATATATAAGTCTATCTGCTCTGCTGACTTTTATCAGTCTTATAGACAGTGCTGTACATGGAAGGGAGATTTCCAGTCAAACATTTTGTCATTTACCATAACCCTTTTTAACCCTTTTAAAACATTTAAAATTATATATATACTGTATATATATATATATTTATTATTTTTTTAAAGTGTATATACGATTGCAATAGTTTATTGTATCATGTTTTTGATGTGTTTTGTGCAACTTTTGTTTAACCCTTATACTTTACTTGAGGTCCTTACACTTTACTTCAGGTCGCACTAAATATTGTACTGCAGTTTCAGTTTTCACTCAAGAGCAAGCTATACATTTATTTTTTTAATGTGAGTGCAAGTTAGCCTGTTTGCAATCTCTATTGAAAGTAAAGGTTGTACAGAGTGATGTCAGCCACGCTCACCCTTCCCTGGTAAATGTGATTGTCATGCACTTGTCACATAAAGTCACACACTAATGTCAGCTCGGTCTAGCGATATTGCTTAGTACATCCAGCCCTATCATTAGCGCCACCTGTAACCTGGCCCTATATGTTTGAGGGGTAGTAACAACTCTATATGCATTATGTGTGTGTGTCACTACTGAATTATGTTGTAATATCTAAGCATAAGCACTCACTTGATGACAATAATCTGTCATGTGTAGCTCATGTGTACAGAAAGCCACTCTCTGCAGGTGCCCATCTTACCACTGATATTAGTGTACCCATGGCAATAAATCATGTTTTGGCAATTAAAGACCAAAATATCACTGAATCCTCATTAATACAAATAATTTATCAGTTATAATTTTAATGTAGTTAAAGGGGCAGTAGATTTTTCTTTGCATAAATGTTTTGTAGATGATCCATTTATATAGCCCATACAGTTTTTTTTTATGTATAGTTTTGCTTATTTTTAAATAACATTGCTCTGATTTTCAGACTCCTAACCAAGCCCCAAACTTTTAGGAGTATACTGACATATACCTACTCCAGCTTGCTCCTGTTTCAGTAAAGCAGGGGTGGGCAGACTTTTGCACGGCAAGGGCTACCTCTTTTTTTATTCCAAGTGACGTGGTCACCTAACTTAAAAATAAACAAAAAAAAAACACCAGTCTTGATAATAATAATTCCAATAATGTATTAATTAAGAAAATCACAAAGAATAGTCCAGCACACATTGTATCTTTGCTACAAATAGGACCTGCTGGCTGAAAAATGTATTTTTTAAGCAAATAATACAGCTTTAAAAATCAGCCGCGCTCTTTAGCAAATACAGCTGCGCTCTTACTGTGAGAGCTCTCTCCTTACGTCACGCTGGGACCGTCAAGCAACCTTATCTGTGTACCGTGCCTGTGTATGATAAGTAGTCTCACAATCAAGACGATTCAAGACTCATTCTACAAAGTAGTTTATTGGCTTGACCCCATGTCAGGTTAATTAGGGAGAAGGTCCTGTAACCAAAGCTGGGACAGCAAGTGGAGATACAGCCGCGTTGCGCATGCTGAAATATAGTGCCCATTCCGCCGTTATAGACTCAGAGTCATAGCCGATTTCAAAAGTCTGCATAAGAGAAAGATTTCTCACACATCTACAGAGGTGAGGCTCTTCACTCAGAGGGGCCTATTTAGGAAAGGCCTGTCCGACATGATCCGACCAGTGATCATGTCCGACAGACCTCCCTGAATGCGGAGAGCAATACGCTCTCTCCGCATTCAGCATTGCACCAGCAGCTCTTGTGACTGCTGGTGCAATGCCGCCCCCTGCAGATTTGCGGATTGGCCGCTAGCAGGGGGTGTCAATCAACCCGATCGTATTGGATCGGGTTGAATTGTGACAATGTCTGTCTGCCTCCTCAGAGCAGACGGACAGGTTATGGAGCAGCGCTCTTTAGACTGCTGCTCCATAACTTGTGTTTCAGGCGAGCCTGAAGGCTCGCCAGAAACAGGGGGCATCAAGCTCCATACGGAGCTTCATAGATATGCCCCCTTATCTAGATTCTATATAGAATTCTAGATTCTGAGTGAATCATGTCCGCCCGGCATAGCTTAATGCCGACAGCATACATTGGGGCATATCCGTATGGAGCTTGATGCCCCGTGTTTCTGGCGAGCCTGCAGGCTCGCCAGAAACAGCAGTTATGAAGCAGCGGTCACAAAGACCGCTGCTCCATAACCTGTCCGCCTGCTCTGAGCAGGCGGACAGACATCGCCACAATACAACCCGATCGAGTACGATCGGGTTGATTGACACCCCCCTGCTCTCGGCCCATTGGCTGCGAGTCTGCAGGGGGCGGCGTTGCACCAGCAGCTCTTGTGAGCTGCTGGTGCAATGCTGAATACGGCGAGCGTATTGCTCGCCATATTCAGCGAGGTCTGGCGGACCTGATCCGCAGTGTCGGATCAAGTCCGCAAGACCTTCATACATATGCCCCCTAGTCAGCATTTAACATTGCACAAGCATGTCTTGTAAACTGCTTGTGCAATGCCGCCCCCTGCACATTCGTGGCCTGCTGCTAGCAGGGGGTGTCAATCATCCGATCGTATCCAATCGGGATGATTGCAGTCCACCACCTAAAAGGTGGCAGAGAAGTTAAGGAGCAACGGTCTTGTGACCACTGCTTCTTAACTTATTTTTCCGGTGAGCCAGAAACTATGCACGGAGACAGCAGCATCCGTTGCTTATTACATCTCCCTCATGGTCTTTAGATACAATAAACACATTTTTGGAACATCTGCAGTTGCAAGTCACTCTACATTATAATTTATGAAGCAGCATCTTGTAACAGTTCCTCTCTCTATAGAACAAGCGCTACTGTACAGAATACAGCATCACAAAAGCACCAAAACAATACAGGACAAATAATTAAAGTGGCAGAACATGATTTCCCTTTGCATTGAACCCTCGTGAGCAATTATAGATCCAGTCTGTTACCTGTCATGCTTTACTTTTCTTGGGTTCCCTTTCTTCTCGAGGGTCTTTGTTTTGCTAGACAATGAGTTTTGTACAAATTAAAACTGATTGGTACAGAGCCTTAGGTCTAATACAATGAATCTCTGGCTATCACAAGGTAACTGATCTTGGTGCAACTGATGGGAACTGTGCAGCGTGTTGCTATGTGCTGGTCACAGTATGATACAACGCATCCTTAGAAAGTTGTTATGTAATTCCGTGTTTCTTTCTATATCTTGCTCTATACAAGCTTGTTTTCCCAGATATCATGGCATCAAACATCTAATCATACTAGAAGAACAGAGATTATGTTTATAGCTATTTCATAGCAAATTAGAAATTGTTGCAGTATGTTTCCTCTCGCGATATAACCTTGTAACCTTGAGGACTAATATAATGATCTGCACGCTCATTTAGAGATTGCATTTTTTTGCGTTTGTGCATGTGTGCTTATATTTGTGTGTGTGCATGTATTATGTGTGTTTTTGTATGTATGTGTGTGTGTGTGTATGTGCTTGTATTTCTGTGTTTGTGCATATATATGTGTGTGTGTGTGTGTGTGTATGTGCTTGTATTTCTGTGTTTGTGCATATATATGTGTGTGTGTGTGTATGTGCTTGTATTTCTGTATTTGTGCATATATATGTGTGTGTGTGTGTGTGTATGTGCTTGTATTTCTGTGTTTGTGCATATATATGTGTGTGTGTGTGTATGTGCTTGTATTTCTGTGTTTGTGCATATATATGTGTGTGTGTGTGTGTGTGTATGTGCTTGTATTTCTGTGTTTGTGCATATATATGTGTGTGTGTGTGTGTGTGTATGTGCTTGTATTTCTGTGTTTGTGCATATATATGTGTGTGTGTGTGTGTGTATGTGCTTGTATTTCTGTGTTTGTGCATATATATGTGTGTGTGTGTGTGTGTATGTGCTTGTATTTCTGTGTTTGTGCATATATATGTGTGTGTGTGTATGTGCTTGTATTTCTGTGTTTGTGCATATATATGTGTGTGTGTGTGTGTGTGTGTATGTGCTTGTATTTCTGTGTTTGTGCATATATATGTGTGTGTATGTGCTTGTATTTCTGTGTTTGTGCATATATATGTGTGTGTATGTGCTTGTATTTCTGTGTTTGTGCATATATATGTGTGTGTATGTGCTTGTATTTCTGTGTTTGTGCATATATATGTGTGTGTATGTGCTTGTATTTCTGTGTTTGTGCATATATATGTGTGTGTGTGTGTATGTGCTTGTATTTCTGTGTTTGTGCATATATATGTGTGTGTGTGTGTGTTCTTGTATTTTTATGTATGTGTCTGTATGGGCTTGCATTTGTGTGCTGTGCATGTGTGCTTATATTTGTTTGCGTGCATGTATGGTGTGTGTGTTTGTATTTATGTGCCTGCATCTATATTTGCTTGCATGTGTGCATCTATATTTGTGTTTGTGCATGTGTGCGCTTATGTATGTGTATGTGTGCATGTATGTGTGTGTGTGTTTGTTTTTATGTATGTGTGTGTGTGTTTGTATTTATGTCTGTGTGTCCGTATTTGCTTGCATTTGTTTGTGTGCCTGTGTGCGCTTATGTATGTGTATGTGTGCATGTATGGTGTGTGTGTGTACTGTTGTATTTGTGTGTCTGTATGTGCTTGCATTTGTGTGTTGTGTATGTGTGCTTGCTTATATTTGTGTGTGTGCATGTGTGTATGTATGTGTGTGTTCTTGTATGTATGTGTGTGTCTGTATGTGCTTGTATTTGTGTATGTGCATGTGTGCTTATATTATTTGTGTGCGTGCATGTATGGTGTGTGTGTGTATTGTTGTATTTGTATGTGTGTGTCTGTATGGGCTTATATTTGTGTGTTGTTCATGTGTGCTTATATTTGTGTGCGAACATGTGTGTATGTATGTGTGTGTTCTTGTATGTATGTGTGTGTCTGTATGTGCCTGTATTTGTGTATGTGCATGTGTGCTTATATTATTTGTGTGCGTGCATGTATGGTGTGTGTGTGTGTGTATTGTTGTATTTGTATGTGTGTGTCTGTATGGGCTTATATTTGTGTGTTGTTCATGTGTGCTTATATTTGTGTGCGAACATGTGTGTATGTATGTGTGTGTTCTTGTATGTATGTGTGTGTCTGTATGTGCTTGTATTTGTGTATGTGTATGTGTGCTTATATTATTTGTGTGTGTGTGTGTGTGTGTGCATGTATGGTGTGTGTGTGTGTATTGTTGCATTTGTGTGTGTGTGTGTGTCTGAATGGGCTTACATTTGTGTGTTGTGCATGTGTGCTTATATTTGGGTGTGCGTGCATGTGTGTATGTATGTGTGTGTTCTTGTATGTATGTGTGTGTCTGTATGTGCTTGTATTTGTGTATGTGCATGTGTACTTATATTATTTGTGTGCGTGCATGTATGGTGTGTTTGTCTTGTTGTATTTGTGTGTGTCTGTATGGGCGTACATTTGTGTGTTGTGCATGTGTGCTTATATTTGTGTGCGTGCATGCATGGGCCCATATTTATCAAGGTCTGTCGGACCTGATCCGACAGTGCGGATCAGGTCCGACAGACCTCGCCGAATATGGCAAGCAATACGCTCGCCGTGAGCTGCTGGTGCAACAAAGCCCCCTGCAGACTCGCGGCCAATGGGCCACCAGCAGGGTGGTGTCAATCAACCCGATCGTACTCGATCGGGTTGATTTCCGGCGATGTCTGTCCACCTGCTCAGAGCAGTCGGACAGGTTATGGAGCAGCGGCCTTTGTGACCGCTGCTTCATAACTGCTTGATAAATATGCCCCATGGTGTGTGTGTTTTTTTGTATTTATATCTGTGTGTTTTTACTTATGCATTTGTGCAAATGTGCATGTGTACTTGTATTTATGTGTGTGTGTATGTGTACTTTTTTATGTGTGTATATGTGCATTTATGTGTTTGTATTTGCGTTTGTGTGCATATGTGCTTGTAAATTTGTGTATGTGTGCATGTGTCTGTACTTGCATTTGTGTGCTTGTGTGTGTGTGTGTGTACAAGCTTGCTTGTATTTGTGTGTGAGCATGTGTTTTATTTGTGTGCTTGTATTGGCATGTGTGTGTGCATGAGTGCTTGTATTGGCATGTGTGTGTGCATGCATACTTGTATTGGTGTGTGTGTGTGCATGAGTGCCTGTATTGGCATGTGTATGTGCATGAGTGCTTGTATTGGCATGTGTGTGCATGAGTGCTTGTATTGGCATGTGTGTGTGTGTGCATGAGTGCTTGTATTGGCATGTGTGTGTGTGCATGCATACTTGTATTGGCATGTGTGTGTGTGCATGAGTGCTTGCATTGGCATGTGAGTGCATGAGTGCTTGTATTGGCATGTGTGTGTGTGCATGCATACTTGTATTGGCATGTGTGTGAGTGCATGAGTGCTTGTATTGGCATGTGTGTGTGCATGCATACTTGTATTGGTGTGTGTGTGTGTGTGTGTGTGTGTGTGTGCATGAGTGCCTGTATTGGCATGCGTGTGTGCATGAGTGCTTGTATTGGCATGTGTGTGTGTGCATGAGTGCTTGTATTGGCATGTGTGTGTGCATGAGTGCTTGTATTGGCATGTGTGTGTATGAGTGCTTGTATTGGCATGTGTGTGTGCATGAGTGCTTGTATTGACATGTGTGTGTGTGCATGAGTGCTTGTATTGGCATGTGTGTGTGTGCATGAGTGCTTGTATTGGCATGTGTGTGTGTGCATGAGTGCTTGTATTGGCATGTGTGTGTGCATGAGTGCTTGTATTGGCATGTGTGTGTATGAGTGCTTGTATTGGCATGTGTGTGTGCATGAGTGCTTGTATTGACATGTGTGTGTGTGCATGAGTGCTTGTATTGGCATGTGTGTGTGCATGCATACTTGTATTGGCATGTGTGTGTGCATGCATACTTGTATTGGCATGTGTGTGTATGAGTGCTTGTATTGGCATGTGTGTGTGCATGAGTGCTTGTATTGGCATGTGTGTGCATGAGTGCTTGTATTGGCATGTGTGTGTGTGCATGCATACTTGTATTGGCATGTGTGTGTGTGCATGCATACTTGTATTGGCATGTGTGTGTATGAGTGCTTGTATTGGCATGTGTGTGTGCATGAGTGCTTGTATTGGCATGTGTGTGTATGAGTGCTTGTATTGGCATGTGTGTGTGCATGAGTGCTTGTATTGGCATGTGTGTGTATGAGTGCTTGTATTGGCATGTGTGTGTGCATGAGTGCTTGTATTGACATGTGTGTGCATGCATGCTTGTATTGGTGTGTGTGTGTGTGTGTGCATGAGTGCTTGTATGCATATGCATGTATGTTTTCATCTCATTCATATGTAGCACTGCATCATACATGGGATTTTTTCATGTTTTCTCTTATGTATATGAAATACTATCATGTAAATACTGAGAATACTTATTACATTGTTGTGTTGTCTAATTAAGCCCATCATAACCTCAAGGTCAGTTTTATGCAACCTCAAAGTAAAGAGCACTTCAAGAGAAATGAGAATTCATCTTATATTTTCCTTATGCCACTTATTCAGCTCTTGGAATTGCATAGAATCACAAATGTGTAATGTAAATACATACTGCATTATATTCTGTGACACTAACAAGTCAGGGGCGTAACTAGACCTTGCTGGGCCACAGGGCAAAGGTCCCTCATTTAATTAGCTTCCGTTATGGCTGTTTGAGATCAGTAAGAGGTGAGCCAGCAGCCATATAAGAGAAATTAAAGCTGCTTCCCGCCCTTCACCGTTAGTTATACTGTCCTAGATCATAAGCACAATCTTCCTGTACAAATATGGCGGCAGGTTTTTCTGTAAAGCAGCACTGTGGTGGCCATCTCGGAAACCTTGCAACCATATTGTAAAGGCAAATCCATATACTGTGCACTTTCCTTAAATTAGGAGCCATGTTTACAGAGAGGAAGGGCATGATGCAGGTATGGTGATGCCACTACTGATTGCAGAGACCTAATGGGCCACCTAGAGGTGTGGGTCCTATATCAATTGAGGACTTTGGCTCCCTTAGTTATCTCTTGGTGTAGTTATATTTTAAAAACATATTAATATATTAAATTAAATTTACCCTTCCACAATGACATGTTGAATGCCAGTATAGTTTTTGTTTTTCCTATATCTACTAGACTTAGTTGTTATAGGTCTAGAATACAAGTGGCGTGCTATTGTTAGTGCAGGTGAGATCATTTAATATTGCGACTACGTTAACGTGCGAACATATTACAAGTTGAACATAAACACACTCGCTCGAGCACAATCGAATTTAACATGCTTCGGTTTGGCACTACTGAAGACCTTTCGTAAAGTCCAAAACTGAAAAAATGTGCACCACACACAAAGTAAGTATAATAAAATTAACAGTTACACTCATATAAACACTATCTGAAAAAATACATTAATAAAAATAATGTATAATTGTCTCATATCTGGTGTCTCATATTGTACTGTACTTTTATCTTTGCTACCTATGAACAGCGCTGCGGAATCTGTTGGCGCTTTAGAAATAAAGAATAATAATAATAAAAATAATAAATATAAGGGTTCAAAGGTCCATGTATTTAACTGCAAAGGGCTATACTATATATATATATATATATATATATATATATATATATATATATATATATATATATATATATATATATATATATATATATATATATATATATACATGAAGATGAATTTTATCTTTATCTTATCTTTATCAAAAAAGCGGAATGGCAATTGGCACCCGCTTTGCCCCTAGTTATGCCAACCTATATATGGGGCATTGGGAGGAGCAGTACATTTGGAAAAACAATCCATTTGAAAAATACATTGCTTTCTGGGGTCGGTACATAGACTATATTATCCTCATTTGGAGGGAGAATATTGACAATTTAAACAAATGTATCAGATTTGTAGGTATAAACAATCATAATCTCTCTTTCACATATAAGACTAGTCCTGAAGAAATTGAATTTCTAGATCTAGTTTTAACATATGAACAGGACACTATAATTACTAAACTATACAAGAAGGAGATAGATAGAAATGGCTATCACCATGCCAATAGCGGACATCACACTGCTTGGATCAAAGACATTCCTTTCGGACAATTTCAAAGGATCCGTAGGAATTGCAGCAAAATGGAGGACTATGAAAGAGAATCCACACAACTGTCCAATCGCTTTTTGGACAAAGGATATAAGGATAAACATATTAAAGAGGCATACACAAGAGCTAATGAAATCAATAGAGTTGATCTATTACAAAGTAATACACACAAAAAACAAACTAGTTGTAACTATAAGGGAGCAAATTTTGTAACCACTTACAGTATAATGAAGGAGCCAGGAAAATCCAGGCAATCATTAAGAAACATTGGCATGTTTTAGGCCAGGGTGAGTTACTTAAAGATATCACAGAGAATGGTCCAAAAATTATTTTTCGAAAGAACAGAAATTTTAAAAATATATTGGCACCAAGTCAGCTAAAAAGTGCCAAGGCTGATAATTGGTTGTCCACACAGAGTAAGGGCTTTTATAAATGCAATAGGGCCAATTGTGTGGCATGCGAACACCATTATGACAGAAAGGCAACCAAAAAAGTGCTATCAACTAGTAATAACTTTTTGTGTGAGATTAACTCCCTGTGCAATTGTAGAACGGATTTTGTTTTTTATCTTGTCAAATGCAGTTGTGACCTCCAATATATAGGACATACCACCCATCCTTATAAGGTTAGATTATTGGAGCACATCACAAATATTAAGCAGGGGTTAAAATCCCACAATTTATCCTTACACTACAAAAATGTCCATAATCAGGATCCCTCCTGTCTAAAAGGAACAATCCTTGAGATAATTGAACATAAAAAAGAGGGAGAAATAGAACCCTGGAGCTTAGACAGAGAGAGTCCTATTGGATACACAAAATGGGGACCCTTATCCCTAATGGATTGAACAAGGATATTGATTTAGCTGCATTTTTGCAGTAGTATCCTAAAGAGTTCGCCCCTGATTACTATTAAATATCTGGTTTATATCCATATAAGAACAATATATGTCATTTTTTACAAAACAATATCTGAAAATAATTTTTTAAAATATTTAAAATATTTTTTTAAAAATTGAAAAATTAAATTTAAATTTATTTATATATTTATTTTATGTATTTTAACAGGTTCGTGGGGGTTTTATGTGTTAAGAAGTCTTTTTATTCCCTTTTTAGACGATTATTAAAGGAGAATGGAATTCTTCCTCCATATGTTTGAGAGTCATTCCGACAATACACACAGATATGGATTTGGATATACATATTTGTGACACATACGATACACACACACATATATATATATATATATATATATATATATATATATATATATATATATATATACATCACCTTTTAAACCACTTAAAGGGACAGTAAAGTCACAAAAAATCTTTCATGATTTAAATAGGGCATGTAATTTTAAACAACTTTCCAATTTACTTTTATTACCAATTTTGCTTTGTTCTCTTGGTATTCTTAGTTGAAAGCTAAATCTAGGAGGTTCATGTGCTAATTTCCTTGACCTTGAAGACTGCCTCTAATCGGAAAGCATTTTGACAGTTTTTCACCACTAGAGGACGTTAGTTAATGTGTTTCATATAGATAACATTGATTTCCAGCACGTGAAGCTCCTAAGAGCAAGCACTGATTGGCTAAAAATGCATGTCTGTCAAAAGAACTGAAATAAGGGGGCAGTTTTCAGAGGCAAAGGTAATCACAGAGGTAAAAAGTATTTTATTATTATAGGGTTGGTTATGCAAAATTGGGGAATGAGTAATAAAGGGATTATCTACCTTTTTAAACAACAAAAATTCTGGTGTTCACTGTCCCTTTAATCTTTTTTTTTTTATATGCAGGGTTTTTATACAGCTTTGTACTGCCTATTTTTTTGTTCATGAGAAATATATATATAATTTTTATCTATATCAAGTTTTTATACAGTTTTGTACTTCCCATTTTTTGTTCATGAAATATTTGAAATTAAGCGTATTTTTAAATTGTCCCCGTTTTTTAACACATATATATATATATATATATATATATATATATATATATATATATATATATATATATATATATATATATATATATATAACATGAAATATCAAGCAGTATGGTTATTTATTGGTCGTTTTAAACATAATTGTACGGTCATAGAAAGATTAATATATATTTTTTGATGTTATACATTGCCTAACATGTTTTGGTAAAATCAAAGCTAGCAGCGAGTTTAAGACTGGTAGGAAATGCAATACAGCGAGTTTAAGACTAATAGGAAACGCAGTATAGGAGAGCAAGCAATCTCCGTTCACACCCAGCTAACAGCTCTGCAATGTAACTAAACGGTTTACTTCAGACACGCGCCCCTTTGCAATCCAATACGATTGAGCGAAGCCTCCGCTTCTTGGCCAATCGGATCATTTAGGCGTGGTGACATAAGACAAACTTACGGTTTAAATAGAGCGAGTCAGCGAGAATCCGACAGAATACCTCTGATGAAGAAGGAGCTCACAATAGCATATCCTTTGAAACGTAAGGTGTAAGGGGCTCACATATTGAGCACTCATTGTACTGTCAGATTTGACTCTCAAACCCTGAGACCAAGGCCCCTATTTATCAAGGTCTGGTGGACCTGATCCGTCAGACCTCGCTGATTACGGCGAGCAATACGCTCACCTTATTCAGCATTGCACCAGCAGCTCACAAGAGCTGCTGGTGCAAGGCCGCCCCCTGCAGACTCTTGGCCAGTGGGCCGCCAGCAGGGGGGTGTCAATCAGAGCAGACAGATAGGTTATGGAGCAGCGGTCTTTGTGACCGCTGCTTCATAACTGCTGTTTCTGGGGAGCCTGCAGGCTCGCCAGAAACACGGGGCATCAAGCTCCATACGGAGCTTGATAAATATGCCCCCATATCTTATAATTAGGTTGTAACCGGCTGGTGCAACTCTCATTCAATAAGATCTTTTAAACACATAGGAGAAATAGCATTACTGTTCCTTATCTGGCATTTGTTTTTTGTTTCATGGTTACCTCATTATCATTGAGGTCTGTCAATGCAAGTGTGCATTTGGCTGAAACGTTTTATATATATATAAATAAATAAAAACAATATTACACTATGTTTTGTCACCTTCTCTCCTTTACACGATATTGGGCAATCTACTGAGGAGACTATCTGTGTGCCAACTTAACCTACTCTCTGGAGACAAATCACTTATTAGAGTGGGGTGGATAACATTTTCGAGACAACAGGGGCGGAGCTTGAGACCAAAGCGAACCACACAGCATTTACAGCACTTGTTGGGAATCAGCCAGATCACGCCTCACACTTGCCTCATACCATTGGGGGCTGTCTAGTAAGTAGATTATATAAGCCTTCAGTGGATACTAACTGTTTTGAAACTCCCAAATTGTTAAGACTCACTATTTCATCTCACAACTTGGGACTATTACCACTGCTATCAGCATTATTATTCTGTAATTTGGGACTATTACCAATATCATCTTTATGTTCTCATTTGACAAAAGATAAAATTACCACTGCTATTAGCATTATTATCCTGTAATTTGGGACTATTACAATTATTATCTTTATGTTCTCATTTGACAAAAGATAAAGTTTTATCTAACATTACTATATCCAAGGTTCACAAATTCCTAATACAACAATATATATTTTTGGTGGGCACACTGGCGCTGAATTCCTTCCTGCACTCTTCTTTTAAAATATATATATAAAAATAAAAATATGTATGTGTGTATTTATGTAGACACACACACATATATATATAAATACTACATTTCGCGGGACAGTCCCGATTTTAGGGGTCTGTCCCTCTGTCCCGAGTTGCTAGCCATCTGTCCCGATTTGCCCCAGGCATTAAGAATTTTTTTTTTTTTTAAATTCTGTTGGGCCCATACTAAGAAGCAGCTGGCTTTGCTTTCACAAAAAGGAATGGTGTGTGGGTTAAGCAGGAGTAAGAAGGCTGTATACACTCTGACCACGGGTAATGGTGACCTCTCTAACCTACCTCTGATAGTGATGACGTCTAACCCCTGGTGATAATACTAGCATGCCTTCAGTTTTATACAATGAGCAGTGCTAATACCAGGGTAACAAACAGTGGCAGCCGCAGACTGCCAGCTAATGTGCTTGCCAACCCCAGGACCCCATACAATGAATTACAGATACCCATATATGATGTAGTGTGTGTGTCTATCTGTATCCATAACTGTGTGTGTATCTCTATGTATAAGTTTATGCTATGTAGTGTGTGTGTGTGTCTGCATGTATAAGTGTATACTATGTAGTGTGTGTATGTGTATCTGCATGTATAAGTGTATATTATGTAGTGTCTGTGTATCTGCATGTATAAGTGTATGCTGCCTGTATAAGTGTATGCTATGTAATGTGTGTGTGCATCTGCATGTATAAGTGTATGCTATGTAGTGTGTGTGTATCTTCATGTTCAAGTGTATGCTATGTAGTGTGTGTATCTTCATGTGTAAGTGTATGCTATGTAGTGTGTGTGTATCTGCATGTATAAGTGTATGCTATGTAGTGTGTGTGTATCTGCATGTGTAAGTGTATGCTATGTAGTGTGTGTGTATCTGCATGTATAAGTGTATACTATGTAGCGTGTGTGTGTATCTGCATGTATAAGTGTATGCTATGTAGTGTGTGTGTATCTGCATGTGTAAGTGTATGCTATGTAGTGTGTGTATCTGCATGTATAAGTGTATACTATGTAGCGTGTGTGTGTATCTGCATGTATAAGTGTATGCTATGTATTTTGTGTGTATCTGCATGTGTAAGTGTATGCTATGTAGTGTGTGTGTATCTGCATGTGTAAGTGTATGCTATGTAGTGTGTGTGCATCTGCATGTATAAGTGTATGCTATGTAGTGTGTGTGTATCTGCATGTATAAGTGTATGCTATGTAGTGTGTGTGTATCTGCATGTATAAGTGTATGCTATGTAGTGTGTGTGTGTGTATCTGCATGTATAAGTGTATGCTATGTAGTGTGTGTGTGTATCTGCATGTGTAAGTGTATGCTATGTAGTGTGTGTGTATCTGCATGTATAAGTGTATGCTATATAGTGTGTGTGTGTATCTGCATGTATAAGTGTATGCTATGTATTGTGTGTGTATCTGCATGTGTAAGTGTATGCTATGTAGTGTGTGTGTATCTGCATGTATAAGTGTATGCTATGTAGTGTGTGTGTGTGTATCTGCATGTATAAGTGTATGCTATGCAGTGTGTGTGTGTATCTGCATGTGTAAGTGTATGCTATGTAGTGTGTGTATCTGCATGTATAAGTGTATACTATGTAGCGTGTGTGTGTATCTGCATGTATAAGTGTATGCTATGTATTGTGTGTGTATCTGCATGTGTAAGTGTATGCTATGTAGTATGTGTATCTGCATGTATAAGTGTATACTATGTAGCGTGTGTGTGTATCTGCATGTATAAGTGTATGCTATGTATTGTGTGTGTATCTGCATGTGTAAGTGTATGCTATGTAGTGTGTGTGTATCTGCATGTGTAAGTGTATGCTATGTAGTGTGTGTGCATCTGCATGTATAAGTGTATGCTATGTAGTGTGTGTGTATCTGCATGTATAAGTGTATGCTATGTAGTGTGTGTGTATCTGCATGTATAAGTGTATGCTATGTAGTGTGTGTGTGTGTATCTGCATGTATAAGTGTATGCTATGTAGTGTGTGTGTGTATCTGCATGTGTAAGTGTATGCTATGTAGTGTGTGTGTATCTGCATGTATAAGTGTATGCTATATAGTGTGTGTGCGTATCTGTATGTATAAGTGTATGCTATGTAGTGTGTGTGTATCTGCATGTATAAGTGTAAGCTATGTAGTGTGTGTGTGTATTTGCATGTATAAGTGTATGCTATATAGTGTGTGTGTTTATCTGCATGTGTAAGTGTATGCTATGTAGTGTGTTTGTATCTGCATGTGTAAGTGTATGCTATGTAGTGTGTGTGTATCTGCATGTATAAGTGTAAGCTATGTAGTGTGTGTGTGTATTTGCATGTATAAGTGTATGCTATATAGTGTGTGTGTTTATCTGCATGTGTAAGTGTATGCTATGTAGTGTGTGTGTATCTGCATGTATAAGTGTAAGCTAAGTAGTGTGTGTGTATCTGCATGTATAAGTGTATGCTATGTAGTGTGTGTGAATCTGCACGTATAAGTGTATGCTATGTAGTGTGTGTGTGTATCTGCATGTGTAAGTGTAAATGTATGCTATGTAGCGTGTGTGTATCTGCATGTGTAAGTGTAAATGTATGCTATGTATCGTGTGTGTGTCTGCATGTGTAAGTATATGCTATGTAGTGTGCTACTGTGCATTTGTGCTGACTTTAAAGGCCAGAATTTAGAATATTAATGGGGAATGCAGAGAGCAGTTTTAAAGAATTTAATATTAAATGTCCAATTAAGATAAAAATATTTAGCAATGTCTTTGCAAAGGCTAATTAAATACATAGCTCACATGGCCATACCAGTGGTTTGAGCTTGTGTTTAATTTGCTGCATAAGAGTATTAAAATCTATGACTTTAATTAGAATTTTATTTATATTACTTTGGTCTTATGATTTTTTAAGCCCCGCCCACCACATTTCAATTTTTTTGCCGCGGGGGGGGGGGGGGTGTCCCTCTTTTGAATTTTTAAATGTTGGGAGGTATGTATATATATATGTGTGTGTGTGTAGAGATACTGTTACTATAATGTTTATTTTCATTTGTTGATTCAAACCAT
Source organism: Bombina bombina (assembly GCF_027579735.1). Lineage (NCBI taxonomy): Eukaryota > Metazoa > Chordata > Amphibia > Anura > Bombinatoridae > Bombina > Bombina bombina. The sequence continues at coordinate 24,293,397 of NC_069500.1, read as the reverse complement.
AGGTGCACACTCAGGCACACACTACTGCAGCCGAATCCAGACTAAGCTGATTGACACAACTGATCGATTTTCCAAGTGCACCTCTGTCACCTGGGGCCACTTGTGAACTCCCTCTCCATCTGAGGGAGAGCACAGACTTGAGTACCTCTTGCGCCCTCACTGCACTGCTGCCCACAAGAGGTGTGAGAATGAGATTGTAGGACATAACTGAGCTATGATGTCATCCATTTTTTCTCTCAGCATTTGGACAACAGCTTAGTAAACCTACAAATTAATAAGGTTGGTTTAAATAATTATATGGTGTTTATATAAATACACATATACATATATACAATATATATATATATATATATATATATATATATATATATATATATATAGTCCATGTAGAAAATAAGGTAACAGCACCACAGCACACAATCTTCTTTTAAAGGTGAAAAATCTTTATTTGAGGTTTAGCAACCAGTAAAAAAGCGACGTTTCGGACCTACATAGTCCTTAATCATGCATAAGTTAAAATCAAACAAACAGACTTTAAAAAGGGTATCTGGACCAATCATGCTTCAAATCTCAGTGTTAATTGGTTTAACCCATACCTATCCAGGTTTGTAAATTTCAACAACACAGTGACCTCTAGTGGTACCAGAATATATTCCATCATTTAAAACCATTATAAAAACAAATACAAATCATAATCTCTATTCAGACCATATGGATGTAATGTGTTCAGACGTTTAATCCACCATACTTCTTTCTGTTTTAGTTTTAGTTCCCTATTACCCCCTCTTCTATGATGGGGGATATGGTCAATCACTTGAAAGCGAAGCTGGCTTACTGTATGGCCCATATTTGTAAAATGTGCTGATACTGGAAGTGACATATCTTTTGATTTAATGGATGCTTTATGTTGACTAAACCTATCCCTGGCGGCTTGGGTGGTCTCGCCAATGTAACAAAGGCCACATGGGCATTTAAGTAGGTAGATTGCATAGTTAGTTTGGCATGTATACAACCCATTGATTGTATATTGCTTTCTTTTGTCATTTTGTGCTAAGAATTTCCCTTTAATAACTGAATTACATTGGGCACAGTGTAAGCAGGGGTAACAGCCTTTATTAGGGGTAGTTAAGTAATTTACATCAGACATTTTAGTTGTACCTATGTCAGCTTTTACTATGTGATCCCTAAGATTTTTTACCCTTCTATATGATGGCATAGGAGGGAGTTTAAATGATTCTATCTCTGGATTATATTTTGACAAAAAATAGAATACATGATAAAAAACCAACAGAGAAAGGAACAGATAGATTAGTGCTTTCAATGGAATACAGTGACAAGAGTAATGACATCTTTAGAATAGTAAGAAAACACTGGCACCTTTTGTCAAAATATAATCCAGAGATAGAATCATTTAAACTCCCTCCTATGCCATCATATAGAAGGGTAAAAAATCTTAGGGATCACATAGTAAAAGCTGACATAGGTACAACTAAAATGTCTGATGTAAATTACTTAACTACCCCTAATAAAGGCTGTTACCCCTGCTTACACTGTGCCCAATGTAATTCAGTTATTAAAGGGAAATTCTTAGCACAAAATGACAAAAGAAAGCAATATACAATCAATGGGTTGTATACATGCCAAACTAACTATGCAATCTACCTACTTAAATGCCCATGTGGCCTTTGTTACATTGGCGAGACCACCCAAGCCGCCAGGGATAGGTTTAGTCAACATAAAGCATCCATTAAATCAAAAGATATGTCACTTCCAGTATCAGCACATTTTACAAATATGGGCCATACAGTAAGCCAGCTTCGCTTTCAAGTGATTGACCATATCCCCCATCATAGAAGAGGGGGTAATAGGGAACTAAAACTAAAACAGAAAGAAGTATGGTGGATTAAACGTCTGAACACATTACATCCATATGGTCTGAATAGAGATTATGATTTGTATTTGTTTTTATAATGGTTTTAAATGATGGAATATATTCTGGTACCACTAGAGGTCACTGTGTTGTTGAAATTTACAAACCTGGATAGGTATGGGTTAAACCAATTAACACTGAGATTTGAAGCATGATTGGTCCAGATACCCTTTTTAAAGTCTGTTTGTTTGATTTTAACTTATGCATGATTAAGGACTATGTAGGTCCGAAACGTCGCTTTTTTACTGGTTGCTAAACCTCAAATAAAGATTTTTCACCTTTAAAAGAAGATTGTGTGCTGTGGTGCTGTTACCTTATTTTCTACATGGACTGTATACACTGGAGTTTGGCTGATACTCCTTGGTAACGTGCACACAGGTGGGAAAGAAACTTTACTAAAACCTATGGTGCTGGATTCAACTCACTTACTTCTTATATATATATATATATATATATATATATATATATATATATATATATATATATATATATATATATATATATATATATATATATATATATATATATATATATATATATATATATATGTGTGTATGTATGTATATATATATATATATATATATATATATATATATATATATATATATATATAAATATTGTATATATATATATATTGAAAGCTGCCTTTTTTGTTTATTCTTCATTTTGGTTAATAAATTATGTTCTGACAAAAATTCCTCATGTGTTTTATTTGTCAAATAAAATGTAATGTGCTTTACTTACTGCAATGATAAGTAAATGGGGTATTGGTTAAGCCAGTTGCTTAACTCCAATGTAGAGAAAATGTTAAATAAAAAAATAAAAAGTAACAACCCCTATAGCCTAAACAATGACATCCCTTGCAGTTATTTTTATGTGATAATACAGCAGTTATCAGCAACAATGACAGGGGCTGCTATCAGGGAGTGACACACAGGGGTCAGTAGGGTCAGGAGTCCAGTGGCCCTGACATTCAGTTATATCAGGACTTAATGAACCCACTGTCATAGCTGCAGCTTTCATCTTTATGCGACATAATGGTAATTGTAGTTTCCATGTCATGCACAACTTTTAGCGTGATGTTGGCAACTTAAAGTGATTGTAAATCCAAGCGTATAACAAACGCTAGGATTTACCATCACTAAAAATCAAGTGGAGTTTAAGTGATGAGATAAGGAAAAATGGTGCTAAACTCACCCTTTCTTTGACGTTGCAGCTTCCAACGTCCACGGCACATCGCTCTTCTACCAATGAGGTGACACTTGCACCTCTAAACCAATAGCCGTGTGTGCATACAGAGACCTGTCAGTTGACACGCACAGCTATTGGTTCAGAGGTGCAAACGTCCCCTCATTGAAGTTTAGCGCTGTGCAATAACTCATAACTTAAACTCCACTTGATTTTTAGTGATGATAAATCCTATCGTTTGTTATAGTGGAAGGAGGCAATGTCCTAGTGTCAAAGGCAGTTATTGTCTTCTTGCACTGCAGCGGGTTGCCTCGGTGGGTGGGCTGGGAGTCATTGCTTCAAGTACAAATGTAGAGGGTTTGAGTTTTCTGGTTATAAATATATACTAATTTTGTGTGCCTGGATATTACTGCTAGGAAATGTTGGTATTTTGAGTCATATATGCAGAGCATTCAACTTTAAATAAAGTTCATCGTAGTGATGTCGCAAACCTAAAAATTTGGGTTCGCGAACGGAGAACTCGAACTTCCACAAAAGTTTGTGAACCGGCGAACCGGGCGAACCGCCATAGACTTCAATAGGCAGGCGAATTTTAAAACCCACAGGGACTCTTTCTGACCACAATAGTGATGGAAAAGTTGTTTCAAGGGGACTAACACCTGGACTGTGGCATGCCGGAGGGGGATCCATGGCAAAACTCCCATGGAAAATTACATAGTTGATGCAGAGTCTGGTTTTAATCCATAAAGGGCATAACTCACCTAACATTCCTAAATTGTTTGGAATAACGTGCTTTAAAACATCAGGTATGATGTTGTATCGATCAGGTAGTGTAAGGGTTACGCCCGCTTCACAGTGCGCAGTGTAGGTGATATACCTGCCCTGACCATGCTTTGCAGACCAGGTATCAGTGGTCAGATGGACCCTTGCCCCAACACTGTGTGCCAAACATGCCATTATTGCAGACTTATATGGCTTTGGCGTTGCTTTTTGGTAATTAGAAGGCTGCTAAATGCCACTGCGCACCACACGTGTTTTATGCCCAGCAGTGAAGGGGTTAATTAGGGAGCATGTAGGCAGCTTGTAGAGTTAATTTTAGCTTAAGTGTAGTGTAGTAGACAACCCAAAGTATTGATCTAGGCCCATTTTGGTATATTTAATTCCACCATTTCACCGCCAAATGCGATCAAATAAAAAAAAATTGTTCACTTTTTCACAAACTTTAGGTTTCTCACAGAAATTATTTACAAACAACTTATGCAATTATGGCATAAATGGTTGTAAATGCTTCTCTGGGATCCCCTTTGTTCAGAAATAGCAGACTTATATGGCTTTGGCGTTGCTTTTTGGTAATTAGAAGGCTGCTAAATGCCACTGCGCACCACACGTGTTTTATGCCCAGCAGTGAAGGAGTTAATTAGGGAGCATGTAGGCAGCTTGTAGTGTTAATTTTAGCTTAAGTGTAGTGTAGTAGACCACCCAAAGTATTGATCTAGGCCCATTTTTGGTATATTTAATGCCACCATTTCACCGCCAAATGCGATCAAATTTAAAAAAAACTAAATTTTTTCGCAATTTTAAGGTTTCTCACTGAAATTATTTACAAACAACTTGTGCAATTATGGCACAAATGGTTGTAAATGCTTCTCTGGGATCCCCTTTGTTCAGAAATAGCAGACATATATGACTTTGGCGTTGCTTTCTGGTAATTAGAAGGCCGCTAAATGCTGCTGCGCATCACACGTGTATTATGGCTAGCAGTGAAGGGGTTAATTAGGTAGTTTGTAGGGAGCTTGCAGGGTTAATTTTAGCTTTAGTGTAGAGATCAGCCTCCCACCTGACACATCAGACCCCCTGATCCCTCCCAAACAGCTCCCTTCCCTCCCCCACCCCACAATTGTCCCCGCCATCTTAAGTACTGGTAGAAAGTCTGCCAGTACTAAAATAAAAGGTTTTTAAAAAATGTTTATTTATTTTTTTAGCATATTTACATATGCTGTGGTGTAGCATCCCCCCTAAGCCCCCAACCTCCCTGATCCCCCCAAAACAGCTCTCTAACCCTCCCCATCTGCCTTATTGGCGGCCATCTTGGGTACTGGCAGCTGTCTGCTATTATTTCACAGTCAAAAAAGTGTTGGTTTTTTTAAATGTACACTACTGTTACACCAGATATGAGTGGTGCCACTGGGAAAGTGGGCACAGTATACGCTGTGAGCCTGACACACACACTGGCAGGCAGGCAACTGCAATTAGATTACACAGGAAAAAAAAAAAAAGCAGACTGATGTTCTAGCCCTAAAAAGGGCTTTTTGGGGTGCTGTCCTTACAGCAGAGATCAGATGAGTCCTTCAGGACTGTAGTGGACACTGAATACACTAGCCTAGCTATCGATTTCCCTATTAAATCAGCAGCAGCTACACTGTCCCTCCTCTCACTAAGAATGCAGCTTCCGAATGAATCTAAAATGGATGCTGTCCAGGAGGTGGGAGGGTCTGGCAGGAAGGGTCTGGGAGGGAGGGTCTGCTGCTGATTGGCTGTAATGTGTCTTCTGACTGTGAGGTACAGGGTCAAAATTTACTCAATGATAAAGAATAGGGGGCGGATCGAACATCGCATATGTTCGCCCGCCGCGGCAAACGCAAACATGCTATGTTCGCCGGGAACTATTCGCCGGCGAACTATTTGCAACATCACTATTCATCAGTTAAAACTTTTTTTTGTTTGGTTTTATTTTCATTATGATAAATTAAAATGGTGTCCTTTCTTTTCACATATTTTGACCTAGTACCTGTGTCCAATACTGTGGCGAAGCCTAGACTGCTGCCGGTGGCAGAAGGCATTTGCCTTCATATGGTAAGGGAACAGTAATTGTGCTCTCTTTGCTATTTAAAGACAGAGCACCAATACAGACAGTGACACAGGCAGCGGTGTGGAAGATAAGGAGTGATGCGGATAGGCAGCCCATCACCAGAGGGGGAAGGGAGGGGAGGAAGGGGAGGATTTCCTACACTACTAAAACAATAATAGGAGAGAGAGAGGGATGGATCCATAAACTGTAACAAAAGGGCTTATGTGAGGGGAGTCTTACACATGACTTGTTGGAGGGTGACCCCTAAACTACAAAACAAAACCATAATAGATACAATTTAAAACAAATTGATGTAAATTGGGCACTGGCAGACAGCTGCAGGTGCCTAAGATGGTGGTGACCATTGGGAGGGGAAAGTTTTCTAAAGCTGTTTGGGAGGAATTGAGGAAGTTGGAGGGTAAGGGGGGAATCTCTATAATGCAGAAAATAAAACATAAAAAAATTAATTAAGAAAAAAGCCCTAAAACTTCATAATGGCAGAGTTACCCAAGATGGTGGTATGGGGGGGGGGGGGGTTCGGGGCCGGAGAGTTTTTTGGGAGGGTTAAGGGAGGTGTCATTTGGGAGGGTAATAGCTACCCTACAATAGAATTAACCTTACCAGCTAGCTAATTAACCACTTCAGGGCCAGAAATAATAATGGTGTGCAGCTGCACTTAACAACTTTTTAATTACCAAAAAACAATGGCAAAGCCATGTATGTCTGCCAATTCTGAACAAACGGGATACCAGTTAAGCTTTTACAACTATTTCTGTTATGACCACACAAGCGGTACGTATATAATTTCAGTGACAAACCAAAAGGCCCAGATTACGAGTTTTGCGTTAGAGGCTGTGCGCTGCTAACGAGCAGTTTTCCCTCACCGCTCACTTACCTACAGCGCTGGTATTACGAGTTTTCAGAAACCCGTCGTTAAAAGGCAAAAGAAGTGAGCGTTGAGCAAAATTTTGCTCATTACCGCACTCCAATACCAGACGGCATCTTCTATCTTCATCCATCTGGAGCGGAGCTGGTCCATCTTTAAGACATCCGACGCAGAGCATACTCTTCATCAGATGACTAACACAGAATGAAGGCACCTTTAAGTGACGTCATCCAAGATGGCGTCCCTTAGATTCCGATTGGCTGATAAAATTTTATTAGCCAATCGGAATTAAGGTAGAAAAAATCTGATAGGATCAGCCAATAGGATTGAACTTCAATCCAATTGGCTGATTGCATCAGCCAATAGGATTTTATCTACCTTAATTCCGATTGGCTGATAGAATTCTATCAGCCAATCCGAATCTAAGGGACGCCATCTTGGATGACGTCACTTAAAGGTACCTTCATTCTGTGTTAGTCGTCAGATGAAGAGGGTGCTCCGCGTCGGATGTCTTGAAGATGGACCCGCTCCGCGCCGGATGGATGAAGATAGAAGATGTCGTCTGGATGAAGACTTCTGCCCATCTGGAGCACCACTTTTGTCCGGCTTGGATGAAGACTTCTGCCCCTCCAATACCAGATGGCATCTTCTATCTTCATTCATCCGGTGCGGAGCTGGTCCATCTTCAAGACATCCGACGCAGAGCATCCTCTTCATCCGATGACTATCACAAAATGAAGGTACCTTTAAGTGACGTCATCCAAGATGGTGTCCCTTAGATTCCGATTGGCTGATAGAATTATTTTAACCAATCGGAATTAAGGTAGAAAAAATCTGATAGGATCAGCCAATAGGATTGAACTTCAATTCAATTTGCTGATTGCATGAGCCAATAGGATTTTATCTACCTTAATTTCGATTGGCTGATAGAATTCTATCAGCCAATCGGAATCTAAGGGACGCCATCTTGGATGACGTCACTTAAAGGTACCTTCATTCTGTGTTAGTCGTCAGATGAAGAGGATTCTCTACGTCGGATGTCTTGAAGATGGACCCGCTCCGTGCCGGATGGATGAAGATAGAAGATGTTGTCTGGATGAAGACTTCTGCACATCTGAAGCACCACCTCTGCCCGGCTTGGATGAAGACTTCTGCCCCTCTGGAGGACCACTTTGCCAGGCTTGGATGAAGACGTCTCCCGGTAAGTCGATCTTCAGGGGGTTAGTGTTAGGTTTTTTTTAAGGGTGTATTGGATGGGTTTATTTTTTAGATTAGGGGTTTGGGCTTGCAAATGAGCTAACTGCCCTTTTAAGGACAATGCCCATCCAAATGCCCTTTTCAGGGCAATGGTGAGCTTAGTTTTTTTTAGCTAGTATTTTATTTGGGGGTTGGTTGTGTGGGTGGCGGGTTTTACTGTTGGGGGAGTTGCTTGTATTTTTTTTTACAGGTAAAAGAGCTGATTACTTTGGGGCAATGCCCCGCAAAAAAGGCCCTTTTAAGGGCTATTGGTAGTTTAGGCTAGGGTTTTTTTTTATTTTGGGGGGCTTTTTTATTTTAATAGGGCTATTAGATTAGGTGTAATTAGTTTAAATTTCTGTTTGTTTATTATTGTCTGTAATTTAGTGATTGTTTTTTTTTTGTACTTTAGCTAATTTAATTTAATTTAGGTAATTGTATATAATTTATTTAATTGTTTTTAATTTAGTTAATTTATCTAATTATAGTGTAGTGTTAGGTGTAATTGTAACTTAGTTAAGGTGTAACCCAAGGCGCCTACCCTAAGGAGGCTAGGTGTATAAAATGTGTAATCTAATTAAGATTCAGTGTAGTCTAAAAAATGTTTTTAATACATAAATAAAAATGTTTGACAGATAAAACAAATATACATATAATGTCTCAGGTATACATACAATGCTTCATGGATCCATGATAAATAACAGAGAAATAAAATCAAATAGTAAATAGAGTAAAACAGTAAAATAATCCAATAAAATGCAGTGCTAAATAATACAATAGCAGCGAATGATATAGTTCCTGACAATCTTGTTTGGGAAGTCTCTGATGGATAAATAAGGTGTGAAGAGAAAAAGTGTAGAAAAACTCCTCTAATTGTGGGTGAAAGAAACTTCAAAATGTGCTCTAAAATATCAAAAACATAATCCTCGAAGAATATATCTCAAAAATTATCTCAAAAAATATATATAGCTCTCAAAAACATTTTTATATATATATATTCCACAGAAGTGTGTTCCAAAAGAACGGTGAAAAAATGTGAAAAAATGTGAAGAAAAATAATAAAGAAAAATTTTTTTGGGGAATAAGTGGAGTGAAAAGTCTAAAATAGTTCAATTGTTCCAGTTGCTGAGTTTCCTAAATCCCAGTGGAAAGTGTAATCGGAGTGTCAATAAAGGTGTAGAAAATAAATTGTCAGTAATCCTTTATTCCTGAAAATCCTTAGCCATCAATCCAATAAAAAATAAAAAATATGCACAAAAGACAATAAATAAGTGCAAAAAAAACAAAATCAAAAAAATTAAAAAATAAAAAGTAAAAATGAAAAACAGAGAACAGTAACCTGTAGAGAGAGAAGAGAAACAAAATATAGTGTAGATTGTCCTAAATGTTCAGCAAATAATGAAATAAGGCTTACCAGCTGGTCAACGCGTTTCGGCCCGTGCTAGGCCTTTCTCAATTTCTTAATTGTAACTTAGGTTAGGTTTTATTTTACAGGTACTTTTGCATTTATTTTAACTAGGTAGTTAGTAAATAGTTAATAACTATTTAGTAACTATTCTACCTAGTTAAAATAAATACAAACTTGCCTGTAAAATAAAAATAAACCCTAAGATAGCTACAATGTAACTATTAGTTATATTGTAGCTATCTTAGGGTTTATTTTACAGGTAAGTATTTAGTTTTAAATAGGAATAATTTAGTTAATGATAGGAATTTTTAGTTAGATTTAGAAGTTAGGGGGTGTTAGGGTTAGGGTTAGACTTAGATTTAGGGGTTAATAACTTTAATATAGTGGCAGCGATGTTGGGGGCGGCAGATTAGGGGTTAATAAATGTAGGTAGGTGGCAGCAATGTTAGGGATGGCAGATTAGGGGTTAATAATATTTAACTAATGTTTGCAAGGCGGGAGTGCGGTTTAGGGGTTAATATATTTATTATAGTGGCGGTGATGTCCGGTTCTGCAGATTAGGGGTTACATTTTTTCTTTTAGTATTTGCGATGTGGGAGGGCCTTGGTTTAGGGGTTAATATGTAGTTTATGTGTCTTTGTGTACTTTTTAGCACTTTAGTTAAGAGTTTTATGCTACAGCGTTGTACTGTAAAACTCTTAACTACTGACTGTACCAGTCTTGACAGGAGAGGGTCTACCGCTCACTTTGTGGCAGACTCATAATACTGGCGCTATGCAAGTCCCAATGAATAAAGAGGATACGCAATTTACGTAAGTGCATTTGCTGTATTTCCAAGTCTGGCCAAAAAAGTGAGTGGTACACCTGTACCTGCAAGACTCGTTATACCAGCGGGCATTAAAAAGCAGCGTTAGGACCGGCTAACGCTGCTTTTTAAGCCTAACGCAAAACTCGTAATCTAGCCGAAAGTTTGTGAAAAAGTTAATTATTTTTTTTTATGATCACATTTGGCATGAAATATACCAAACTTGACCTAGATCAATACCTTGGGGTTTCTCCTTAAAAAAATAAATAGTTTTCATAGGTAAATAATAAAAAAAGCAATGCTCCTTTCCTGTTTAAATGGTGTGATAGCATTGTACAAGCATTTCTTACAACAGCTGATTCTTAACTTAAAGGGACACTAAACCCAATTTTTTCATCATGATTTGGATAGAGCAGCAATTTTAAGCATCTTTCTAATTTACTTCTAATATCAAATTTTCTTTGTTCTCTTGCTATCTTTATTTGAAAATCAGGAATAATAGCTTTGGAGCTGGCCCATTTTAGGTTGAGAACCTGGGTTGCTGATTGGATGGCTAAATGCAGGCACCAATTAGCAAGCCTTATCCAGGGTACAAAAAATAGGCCGGCTTCAAAGCTTTCATTCCTGCCTTTTCAAATAAAGATAGCAAAAGAATGAAGACAAATTGATAATAGGAATAAATTAGAAAGCTGCTTAAAATTGCTGCTCTATCTGAATCATAAAAGAAAACATGTGGCGCTATTTAAGTTTCAGACGGACCTGAAACTTCGGTGGTAGAAAGCAGCACCCACCGCTTGTTAAGTCTCAGGCAGGGATAAGATAAATAATTGCTGTGTACATAAAGGGGCGTATTTATTATAGTGCGAGCGGTCATGATACGATGTAGCATATGCTGTCAGCATTTATCATTGCACCAGCAGTTATTGTGAACTGCTGGTGCAACGCCTCCCCCTGCAGATTTGCGGCCGCTAGCAGGGGGTGTCAATCAACCCATTCCTATTTGATATTGGGTTGATTTCTGTCCACAGCCTCAGAGCAGGCGGACAAGTTATAGAACAGTGGTCTTTTGATTTAGCTTGATAAATCGGCACCCATAGAGTGATAAGATAATGAGATCTGTTCTCCCTAAATGCTCAGCCTATATTAATGGGTTGTGGTTTCAAAGAGCAAAACAGCTATTCCATATAAAAAAATAAATGTCCTCTTTTTTCCCTACATTTTATGTCCTCTTTTTTCCCTACATTTTATACCAGTTCAACAATACACTGACCTTTTATTAAGCATGTGGACATCTGTTAAATAAAAAAAATAAAAAAAACGTATTGCATTGCAAATACCCTCTAATACATGTAACAATAAAAAACTCTCATTGTAAATACTCTCTAATACATGTAACAATAAAAAAACTCTCATTGTAAATACTCTCTAATACGTGTAACAATAATAAAACTCTCATTGTAAATACTCTCTAATACATGTAACAATAAAAAAACTCTCATTGTAAATACTCTCTAATACGTGTAACAATAATAAAACTCTCATTGTAAATACTCTCTAATACGTGTAACAATAAAAAACTCTCATTGTAAATACTCTCTAATACATGTAACAATAATAAAACTCTCATTGTAAATACTCTCTAATACATGTAACAATAATAAAACTCTCATTGTAAATACTCTCTAATACATGTAACAATAATAAAACTTTCATTGTAAATACTCTCTAATACATGTAACAATAAAAAAACTCTCATTGTAAATACTCTCTAATACGTGTAACAATAATAAAACTCTCATTGTAAATACTCTCTAATACATGTAACAATAAAAAACTCTCATTGTAAATACTCTCTAATACATGTAACAATAATAAAACTCTCATTGTAAATACTCTCTAATACGTGTAACAATAAAAACTCTCATTGTAAATACTCTCTAATACGTGTAACAATAAAAACTCTCATTGTAAATACTCTCTAATACATGTAACAATAATAAAATTCTCATTGTAAATACCCTCTAATACATGTAACAATAAAAAACTCTCATTGTAAATACTCTCTAATACATGTAACAATAATAAAACTCTCATTGTAAATACTCTCTAATAAATGTAACAATAAAAAACTCTCAATGTAAATACTCTCTAATACATATAACAATAATAAAATTCTCATTGTAAATACCCTCTAATACATGTAACAATAAAAAACTCTCATTGTAAATACTCTCTAATACATGTAACAATAATAAAACTCTCATTGTAAATACTCTCTAATACATGTAACAATAAAAAAACTCTCATTGTAAATACTCTCTAATACGTGTAACAATAAAAACTCTCATTGTAAATACTCTCTAATACATGTAACAATAAAAAACTCTCATTGTAAATACTCTCTAATACGTGTAACAATAAAAACTCTCATTGTAAATACTCTCTAATACGTGTAACAATAAAAACTCTCATTGTAAATACTCTCTAATATGTGTAACAATAAAAAACTCTCATTGTAAATACTCTCTAATACATGTAACAATAAAAACTCTCATTGTAAATACTTTCTAATACGTGTAACAATAAAAAAACTCTCATTGTAAATACTCTCTAATACGTGTAACAATAAAAACTCTCATTGTAAATACTCTCTAATACGTGTAACAATAAAAACTCTCATTGTAAATACTCTCTAATACGTGTAACAATAAAAAACTCTCATTGTAAATACTCTCTAATACGTGTAGCAATAAAAAAAACTCTCATTGTAAATACTCTCTAATACATGTAACAATAAAAAAAAACTCTCATTGTAAATACTCTCTAATACATGTAACAATAATAAAACTCTCATTGTAAATACTCTCTAATACGTGTAACAATAAAAACTCTCATTGTAAATACTCTCTAATACGTGTAACAATAAAAAACTCTCATTGTAAATACTCTCTAATACGTGTAGCAATAAAAAAAACTCTCATTGTAAATACTTTCTAATACGTGTAACAATAAAAAACTCTCATTGTAAATACTCTCTAATACATGTAACAATAAAAAAACTCTCATTGTAAATACTCTCTAATACATGTAACAATAAAAAACTCTTATTGTAAATAATCTCTAATACATGTAACAATAAAAAAACTCTCATTGTAAATACTCTCTAATACATGTAACAATAAAAAACTCTTATTGTAAATACTCTCTAATACATGTAACAATAAAAAACTCTTATTGTAAATACTCTCTAATACATGTAACAATAAAAAACTCTTATTGTAAATACTCTCTAATACATGTAACAATAAAAACTCTCATTGTAAATACTCTCTAATACATGTAACAATAAAAACTCTCATTGTAAATACTCTCTAATACATGTAACAATAAAAACTCTCATTGTAAATACTCTCTAATACATGTAACAATAAAAAACTCTCATTGTTAATACTCTCTAATACATGTAACAATAAAAAACTCTCATTGTAAATACTCTCTAATACATGTAACAATAAAAAAACTCTCATTGTAAATACTCTCTTATACATGTAACAATAAAAAAAACTAATTGTAAATACTCTCTAATACGTGTAACAATAAAAAACTCTTATTGTAAATACTCTCTAATACATGTAACAATAAAAAACTCTCATTGTAAATACTCTCTTATACATGTAACAATAATAAAACTCTCATTGTAAATACTCTCTAATACATGTAACAATAAAAAAACTCTCATTGTAAATACTCTCTAATACATGTAACAATAATAAAACTCTCATTGTAAATACTCTCTAATACATGTAACAATAATAAAACTCTCGTTGTAAATACTCTCTAATACATGTAACAATAATAAAACTCTCATTGTAAATACTCTCTAATACATGTAACAATAATAAAACTCTCATTGTAAATACTCTCTAATACATGTAACAATAAAAACTCTCATTGTAAATACTCTCTAATACATGTAACAATAAAAAACTCTTATTGTAAATACTCTCTAATACATGTAACAATAAAAAACTCTTATTGTAAATACTCTCTAATACATGTAACAATAAAAACTCTCATTGTAAATACTCTTTAATACATGTAACAATAAAAAACTCTCATTGTTAATACTCTCTAATACATGTAACAATAAAAAAACTCTCATTGTAAATACTCTCTAATACATGTAACAATAAAAAAACTCTCATTGTAAATACTCTCTTATACATGTAACAATAAAAAAAACTAATTGTAAATACTCTCTAATACGTGTAACAATAAAAAACTCTTATTGTAAATACTCTCTAATACATGTAACAATAAAAAACTCTCATTGTAAATACTCTCTTATACATGTAACAATAATAAAACTCTCATTGTAAATACTCTCTAATACATGTAACAATAAAAAAACTCTCATTGTAAATACTCTCTAATACATGTAACAATAATAAAACTCTCATTGTAAATACTCTCTAATACATGTAACAATAATAAAACTCTCGTTGTAAATACTCTCTAATACATGTAACAATAATAAAACTCTCATTGTAAATACTCTCTAATACATGTAACAATAATAAAACTCTCATTGTAAATACTCTAATACGTGTAACAATAAAAAAAACTCTCATTGTAAATACTCTCTAATACATGTAACAATAATAAAACTATCATTGTAAATACTCTCTAATACATGTAACAATAATAAAACTCTCATTGTAAATACTCTCTAATACATGTAACAATAATAAAACTCTCATTGTAAATACTCTCTAATACATGTAACAATAATAAAACTCTCATTGTAAATACTCTCTAATACATGTAACAATAATAAAACTCTCATTGTAAATACTCTCTAATACATGTAACAATAATAAAACTCTCATTGTAAATACTCTCTAATACATGTAACAATAAAAAACTCGCATTGTAAATACTCTCTAATACATGTAACAATAACAAACTCTCATTGTAAATACTCTCTAATACATGTAACAATAAAAAAATTATCATTGTAAATACCCTCTAATACATGTAACAATAAAAAAAACTCTCATTGTAAATACTCTCTAATACATTTAACAATAAAAAAACTCTCATTGTAAATACTTTCTAATACATGTAACAATAAAAAACTCTCATTGTAAATACTCTCTAATACATTTAACAATAAAAAAAAACTCTCATTGTAAATACTCTCTAATACATTTAACAATAAAAAAACTCTCATTGTAAATACTTTCTAATACATGTAACAATAAAAAACTAATTGTAAATACTCTCTAATACATTTAACAATAAAAAAATCTCATTGTAAATACTCTCTAATACATGTAACAATAAAAAAACTAATTGTAAATACTCTCTAATACATTTAACAATAAAAAAATCTCATTGTAAATACTCTCTAATACATGTAACAATAATAAAACTCTCATTGTAAATACTCTCTAATACATGTAACAATAAAAAACTCTCATTGTAAATACTCTCTAATACATGTAACAATAAAAACCACTCATTTTAAATACTCACTAATACATGTAACAATAATAAAACTCTCATTGTAAATACTTTCTAATACATGTAACAATAAAAACCACTCATTTTAAATACTCACTAATACATGTAACAATAATAAAACTCTCGTAAATACCCTCTAATACATGTAACAATAAAAAAACTCTCATTGTAAATACTCTCTAATAAATGTAACAATAAAAACTCTCATTGTAAATACTCTCTTATACATGTAACAATAAAAAACTCTCATTGTAAATACTCTCTTATACATGTAACAATAAAAAACTCTCATTGTAAATACTCTCTAATACATGTAACAATAAAAAACTCTTATTGTAAATACTCTCTAATACATGTAACAATAAAAAACTCTTATTGTAAATACTCTCTAATACATGTAACAATAAAAACGCTCATTGTAAATACTCTCTAATACATGTAACAATAAAAAACTCTCATTGTAAATACTCTCTAATACATGTAACAATAACAACTCTCATTGTAAATACTCTCTAATACGTGTAACAATAAAAAAAAACTTTCATTGTAAATACTGTCTAATACGTGTAACAATAAAAAAAACTCTCATGCCCCTTAGAACAGAAACTATTACATCTATCTACACATACTACACGTTATCCATTAACCTTGTAATAGAAACATAAAATGCCCTTTTCTATTCATGTTCTATAAACAATTTAACATTTACAAGGTTTCACATTCTCATTTTTCACTACAAAAAGGTTTTGTTTTGTTGTTGTTATTATTTCCATTGAATAGTTAGAGTGTTAATGGAACTAAAATTGAGATACGCATCTACTGTCCCCTTCAGAGTCACAGAGACATTAGGAAAATAAACCTTCGCTGCACCTGCTACACAATAAAAGGGATTGACAAAGTCAGGGTCGACTGTAGATATAAAAAGCAAGAACTGTGACAATTGTCCTTGGAATAAAAGACAACATTATAAACAGTTCAGTGTGAGGAATACAAAAGATGTTCAGTACAGATAAAGGTATTAGAGATATGAGTAAATTTGCTTGCACAAAACATCAACATGATCTAATCCCTAGTTAAGAATTTCATATACTCAAGTCATTCTTTGCATTCCAATATCAACTGACAAAGTGAGCAGGGGTTATGAGCAAAATAATGATTGTGTTAAGTTCCAGAGACAGGGAATGGGCGGGGCAGCTATTTTTGCTTGATGAGCAGAGAAAATTGCAATTTTCCAGTAGATGCTTCACAGTTTAAACCAATACACACCCCTGATAATGCATTATTATTGTAAAATACTGATTCCCATAATAACATATATTATTCTATAGTGTGAAAAAAGATTGGTCAGAAGAAAAGATAATAAATGGATTCATATGCAGAACTTGACAGTTTCTACTGAATTATTAAATATTGATGACTCCCAACCAACCTCTAGAATACACCCATAGTCAACAAGCTTACACAAACATTCTTATGCCTTTCTTCGAATTTGAATAAATACTTATTTATTTATTTTTGGATAAGGAAAGGTTTTCTTTCTAGAGCTTAGTTCATCAATCTGCCATGGAGGGGATATTTGAATATGGTGCCCATATGTATATTTATATATCCATTAAGTTATATGGCTCCATTTATCATATGTCAAGTGGACATTATTCACTGAAGCGACTCATGGACATCACTGTCCACAGTTATCATTGCACAAGCATTTCACCAGAAATACATGTGCAATGCTGCCCCTGCTCACTAGAGGCCAATTGGCCGCTAGCAGGGGCTGTTAATCATTCCGATTGTATTGGATCAGGAGGATTTCAATCCACCACCAAAAAGGTGGCGCACAAGTAAAGGAGCAAACTTTTGTTTCAGGCGAGCCTGTACCGATGGGCTTCTGAAGAAGAATCTGCTGCTTTATAAATGGAGCCCATAGAGTGGAGATTAGTCATTTGTGAGGTCTCTATATAAAATAATGGTACATGTATCAGTTTGGTAACATCTCAGTAGTAAATATATCTTATTGTAAGGCAAACCTCTAAGTTATTTGTTTTTTTTCATTCATAGGGGTAGATTTATCAAATGTGATATCGCTAAATGCCAACAACCTATCATTTAACATTGCACAAGCATTTCTAGTGAAATGTTTGTGCAATGCCACCCCCTGCACATTCACGGCCAATCAGTCACTAGCAGGGGGTGTCAATCATTACGATTATATCCGATCATGATGATTGCTATTCACCACCTCAGATGTGGCGGATGACTTAAGGAGCAGCGGTCTTATAACCACTGCTTCTTAACTTAAGCTTCAGGCGGACCTGAAACTTCAAGGGTAGATTGCAGCATCTGCTGCTTGATTAGTCTTCCCCATAGCCTTCTTTGGATCCTCTGTCCCTGTGTCCCTTCCTGGTTGGTATCTGATGGCAAGATAAAAGCTTTTTTTTTATGCTGGGTGCCATATGGCAAAGAGAATGATTGGCTTACGACAGAGATGGATAAAGTAGGGTATTAGATGACCAAAAATACATTTAAAAAGTAAGGAAATATTGTTAGCTGGGAGATAATGAATGAACCTACATATTCATTTTGCTAAAGATTTCTAATGCAGTTTAATAAAGCTGTAAACAAATTATAATAAAATAGCATTACAGAGTCAAATCAATGCTAAACCTTATGGGAAAGAGGAGGAGGGGCATCTTCATAAAACATCCATGCGCACAGGTTGTGATTATTTAGCTCTTCATCTTTTTGTTCCGTGGCTCAGGGAAATCTGTGAAAAGAAAACCTTTACTCATTTGACCACACAAAGCTGCATTATACATAGCCACATCCTTTTGAGACCTGAGGCTATATTTTCATGCAT
>NC_069500.1:24249713-24269713 GCF_027579735.1 Bombina bombina | reverse complement strand
GACAGATTATGGAGCAGCGGTCTTTAGACTTGATAACTTGATAAATTGCTTGATAAATTGACCCCATAATCTAAATGGTATATTTACTAAATTACAATAAATATGTTGTTTATTTTTGCCACTAAGTTATTCAGGAAAATACAGTAAAAAATGTTATAGCATAGTCAAGAAAAAACAAAGCATATAAACTGACTAGCCACGTTTTGGATCATATTTTTCAGAACCCTTTTGTACCAATAAAAATGTTTCAACTTGGGTCATAAGTACACTTGCCCACTAGAATACGCATATTTGTGCTTAAAAGAATGTGCAAGTGTTTGTATGAAGACAAAGCTTTTGTCTTGCTCAAAACGACTAGGACTGAGGGGAGAAAGAGAAAATATAAATGATTCTACATTTGTAATATTCTTTAACATGGAACTATATGTTAATAGTTATACACACATGCATAAACGTTGTGTATATACAATCAATACACTAAACCAAAACACTTTGTCATTCTCCTCGTATGATCAGGTTCAGGTGATAGGAGTTGTTGTGCAGAGGTGTCAGGTTCTGGGGCTAAAGTTGTGTTTTGTCTGTGTGAGTCTTTCCTTTTTGGCATAATGAAACTGGTACAAGGATTTTAGCAATAAAGGTTTTATTGATCAGATTAATTAGCAATGCAGAGAAATGCAGACTAGATGAAAGGCAAAGTCTCTGTGCAGACAAGTATACAAGGTAACAGTTCAGACAATCTCAAAGTAGGTAAAAATGTAAATAAGCTGTAGCCTTGTCAAGTAGGATATGTAGCTATGCTGTAGACAGGAAAGTCTGCAGATAGGATATAGACAGGAAAGTCTGCAGTAGCAGGCGGGATATGTAGATATGAAAAACAAAATACTGGCGACCTCCAGTCACTTGTTTTAAAGATTTATTAATGGAGACATAAAATGATTAAAAAGTGCATATGATTCCAGCATGTCAGTGTCTTACGCGTTTCGGCTGTATCAGCCTTAATCATAGACATAATGAGCCTGCAGTAGAGGGCGTTTAAATAGCCTGCATCCTGCATATCATGTGAAAACCAGGTTCAAATCTTAATCTCTGATTAACACGGTACAAAAATGAGCACTTTGATCAATGCTAGAGGCAAAGATAATGCCCCATACATTTCATAATCACATAACACTTAGCAGAACCTATCTTACAACATTAGTAATATTTTTGGCAACATATTTTACACATAATTTGTAAGGGTTGCAACAATAAAACAACAGATTAGTTATGCCTTTAGTTAGTCTCCATTCAAAGGAGGATTTAATCAGAACATATCCAAAGGGGAACATTGCTGCAATGGTAAAGATGGGGTGAAGATGATGTCAGCAGTCATTACCAATGAACAATTTAAGTATTTAAATCCCAGTTTGTTACTATTTTGTAAATAGTTATAATCGTAGGCTCATAAGAATGTATGAAAATAAATCTTTTGTATTGATAAGGCTTAACCCAACCCAATGTATAGAGCCTTAGTGACCTTATTTACTGTCATAGCCAATAACATCCCCATCAATATTAAAACCTAGTGGCTTCCAAGTTCTAAGCTGGAATATCCAGAATGCTTCTCTGAATAGAAGTTTTCTTGTCCTATCTCCTCCTCTCGGATGCACTCGCACAATGGCCTGCCATACGAAACTTGTGACATTCTGTTTGTGGCAAAATATAACTAGCTAGGTCACTAATATACACTAATGTCATATGTCCTCTTGGATGCACTCGCACAATGGCCTGCCATACGAAACTTGTGACATTCTGTTTGTGGCAAAATATAACTAGCTAGGTCACTAATATACACTAATGTCATATGTCCTCTCGGAGGCACTTGCACAATGGCTTGCCATACCAAACTCGTGACATTCTGTTTGTGGCAAAAGATAACTAGCTAGGTCACTAATATAAACTTATGTCATATGTCCTCTCGGAGACACTCGCACAATGGCCTGCCATACGAAACTCGTGACTTTCTGTTTGCGGTAAAAGATAACTAGCTAGGTCACTAATATACACTTATGTCATATGTCCTCTTGGATGCACTTGCACAATGGCCTGCCATACCAAACTCGTGACAATCTGTTTGTGGTAAAAGATAACTAGCTAGGTCACTAATATACACTAATGTCATATGTCCTCTTACATGCACTCGCACAATGGCCTGCCATATGAAACTCGTGACATTCTGTTTGTGGCAAAAGATAACTAGCTAGGTCACTAATATACACTAATGTCATATGTCCTCTCGGAGGCACTCACACAATGGCCTGCCATACGAAACTCGTGACATTCTGTTTGTGGCAAAAGATAACTAGCTAGGTCACTAATATACACTAATGTCATATGTCCTCTCGGAGGCACTCGCACAATGGCCTGCCATACGAAACATGTGACATTCTGTTTGTGGCAAAAGATAACTAGCTAGGTCACTAATATACACTAATGTCATATGTCCTCTTGGATGCACTTGCACAATGGCCTGCCATACCAAACTTGTGACATTCTGTTTGCGGCAAAAGATAACTAGCTAGGTCACTAATATACACTAATGTCATATGTCCTTTCGGAGGCACTTGCACAATGGCTTGCCATACCAAACTCGTGACATTCTGTTTGTGGCAAAAGATAACTAGCTAGGTCACTAATATAAACTTATGTCATATGTCCTCTCGGAGACACTCGCACAATGGCCTGCCATACGAAACTCGTGACTTTCTGTTTGCGGTAAAAGATAACTAGCTAGGTCACTAATATACACTTATGTCATATGTCCTCTTGGATGCACTTGCACAATGGCCTGCCATACCAAACTCGTGACAATCTGTTTGTGGTAAAAGATAACTAGCTAGGTCACTAATATACACTAATGTCATATGTCCTCTTACATGCACTCGCACAATGGCCTGCCATATGAAACTCGTGACATTCTGTTTGTGGCAAAAGATAACTAGCTAGGTCACTAATATACACTAATGTCATATGTCCTCTCGGAGGCACTCACACAATGGCCTGCCATACGAAACTCGTGACATTCTGTTTGTGGCAAAAGATAACTAGCTAGGTCACTAATATACACTAATGTCATATGTCCTCTCGGAGGCACTCGCACAATGGCCTGCCATACGAAACATGTGACATTCTGTTTGTGGCAAAAGATAACTAGCTAGGTCACTAATATACACTAATGTCATATGTCCTCTTGGATGCACTTGCACAATGGCCTGCCATACCAAACTTGTGACATTCTGTTTGCGGCAAAAGATAACTAGCTAGGTCACTAATATACACTAATGTCATATGTCCTTTCGGAGGCACTTGCACAATGGCTTGCCATACCAAACTCGTGACATTCTGTTTGTGGCAAAAGATAACTAGCTAGGTCACTAATATAAACTTATGTCATATGTCCTCTCGGAGACACTCGCACAATGGCCTGCCATACGAAACTCGTGACTTTCTGTTTGTGGTAAAAGATAACTAGCTAGGTCACTAATATACACTTATGTCATATGTCCTCTTGGATGCACTTGCACAATGGCCTGCCATACCAAACTCGCGACAATCTGTTTGTGGTAAAAGATAACTAGCTAGGTCACTAATATACACTAATGTCATATGTCCTCTTACATGCACTCGCAC
Source organism: Bombina bombina (assembly GCF_027579735.1). Lineage (NCBI taxonomy): Eukaryota > Metazoa > Chordata > Amphibia > Anura > Bombinatoridae > Bombina > Bombina bombina. The sequence continues at coordinate 24,266,044 of NC_069500.1, read as the reverse complement.
AATGGCCTGCCATATGAAACTCGTGACATTCTGTTTGTGGCAAAAGATAACTAGCTAGGTCACTAATATACACTAATGTCATATGTCCTCTCGGAGGCACTTACACAATGGCCTGCCATACGAAACTCGTGACATTCTGTTTGTGGCAAAAGATAACTAGCTAGGTCACTAATATACACTAATGTCATATGTCCTCTCGGAGGAACTCGCACAATGGCCTGCCATACGAAACATGTGACATTCTGTTTGTGGCAAAAGATAACTAGCTAGGTCACTAATATACACTAATGTCATATGTCCTCTTGGATGCACAATGGCTTGCTATACGAAATTCGTGACTTTCTGTTTTGTGGTAAAAGATAAAATGTCTAGCTAGGTCACTAATATACACTAATGTCATATGTCCTCTTGGAGTAAGTTATGCCATACTATTTGCAAATAGTGAGACTTATTATTCATTTTGATGTATGTCTCTTTAAGAATTGGATTTAAATTGTACTTTGAACAAAGGCTTTGCAGAGCAATGAACAAGTGCACAGCCACATGAAACGCGCAAGCCATGACGCCTCTGTTTACATGCTAGCAGTTTTTACCTGTCACGCTGTATTACTGAAGTTTGTATCTCTTTGTGGTTTTAACTTTGATACAATAAATAAACTTTTTATCTTACCGGAGAACTGGCTTTGTATCTTTGAGTGTGGAGGCATTTGTGGTTTATAATATGTCCTTGGGAGTTGTGATGAGAACGCCGCCCCCTTCATTTGGAGTCTAGGGAGGACCCCGCTCTCCTGATGTGCCATTACTCAAGTGCCTGTGGCAATATTTTAGAGCGTCCCAGGCACAATCTGTGTGTGCAGGATATGTAGATATGCTGTAAACAGATAACTAATGACAGGCAGGATACATAGATATGCTTTAAACAGGTAACTAATGACAGGCAGGATATGTAGATATGCTGTAAACAGGTAACTAATGACAGGCAGGATACATAGATATGCTTTAAACAGGTAACTAATGACAGGCAGGATATGTAGATATGCTGTAAACAGGAAACTTTTCAGTAGCAGGCAGGATACGTAGAGATGCTGTAAACAGGAAACTCTGTAGTTTCACAATGCCAAGGGAAATCTAGAAGAGTAGTCTCAAAACAAAACAGCAGTTAGGCAACAGGATTCCCAAAACCTCAGCCTGTGAACAAGCCATCTGGTGGCAAAGAGGAAAGCCAGCAGGCTGGAAACAGTTGTAGCAGATATAGAAACAGGTCCCAGGTTCATGTCTAGGCTGGATCATGACACACTTGAAATAACACACAAGCTGTGACCACAATATATACTCAAAGGATTTAAATCAATAAAAAAAAGTTCAATCCTAAAAGAAACAATAAGAAATGTGAAGATTAACAAGAGTGAAATTATGGTAATTTATTTATTCTCCTTATTCATTGTTGGTTTTATGAATTCAATAAAAAGTTGGAGAAATTAGATTGAAGAATGGAATCTGTAAACCTAGCAGGTCTCTTTGAAACAATAATATTTATTTTGCAAGATGTACCGAGTCCACGGTTTCATCATTACTTGTGGGATATTGTCCTTCCTAACAGGAAGTAGCAAAGAGAGCACCACAGCAGAGCTGTCTATATAGCTCCCCCCTTAACTCCACCCCCCCAGTCATTCTCTATGCTGGCTCTAAGCTGGAAGGGTAAAGAGAAGAGGTGTTAAACTGTTAGCTTTAATTTTATCTTCAATAAAGAGTTTGTTATTTTTAAATGGTACCGGTGTTGTACTACTTACACTCAGGCAGGACATAAATGAAGATTTCTGCCTGGAGGATGATTGATGATCTTAGCATTTGTAACTAAGGTCCACTGCTGTTTCCACAGAAGCTGAGGAGTACAGGAAAACTTCAGTGTGAGGAACGGTTTCTTGCTATACATCAATGAGGTATGTTCAGTCATTTTTTTCTGCAGAGACTGTGTTAACTCAGAAAGGCTGACAGTTTCTCCATTAGGGGAAGGGCAAGCAGTAATCCTAGTTATATAAGGGGCATTACTAGCTTACATACAGGGCTAATCTTTTGGGCACTCAGTTTGTGTATAATATATTGGACAAGCGTTTGTGTCTTCTGGGAGTGTGTTCTTTATTATTATGGGACATATGTTTGAGGGTACACTTGGCTTATTGAAGGAGTTTTATAACCCACATGGCTTTCAAAAAAAGGTTTTTGTGTAGGTCCCAGCAACATCGCGTGAGAGGGGCGGGGCCTATTTTCGTGCCTCAGTTGCGCACTTAGTTGATGCAGGCAAGCAGCAAGCAACGTCTCCAGAGGTCCTGGTACTCTCCTGGGGCCCAATTGAAGCTTTATTCCCACAGAATCATTCCCTAAGGGCATGTAGGGCCACAGCAGAGCTGTGGCAAGGTGCTGACAGGGTTTTTTTTACCTGTTTTAAACATTTGTCATTCCGTTTTTTTCATTTGGGGATATATTGCTTAGATATTTGTGGTGCAATCTTACTATATATTAGTGGGTGTACTGTAAAAATTTCGGAAAATTTGAGGCAATTTTAAGCATTTTTGCAGTTTGTGTATGTCTTTTTTTCTCTTAAAGCACAGTACCGTTTTTGAAAATTGTGTTTTTTTTCATTAAATAAAGTGTTTTTCCAAGCTTGCTTGTCTCATTACTAGCCTGTTCAACATGTCTGACATTGAGGAAACTCATTGTTCAATTTGTTTAGAAACCATTGTGGAACCCCCTCTTAGAATGTGTCCCACTTGTATTGATATGACTATAAATTGCAAACAGCATATTTTGACTTATAAGAGTTTGGCATTGGATGATTCTCAGACAGAAGGAAATCAGGTTTAGACATCTAGTTCTCCCCAAGTGTCATAACCAGTAACGCCCGCTCAAGCAACGCCAAGTACTTCTAGTGTGTCTAATTCTTTCACCTTGCAAGATATGGCCTCAGTTATGAATACTACCCTTACAGAGGTTTTATCTAAACTGCCAGGGTTGCAAGGGAAGCGCAGTAGCTCTGGGTTAAGAACAAATGCTGAGCCTTCTGACGCTTTAGTTGCCGTATCCGATACTCCCTCACAATGTTCTGAGGTAGGGATGAGGGATTTGCTATCTGAGGGAGAGATTTCTGATTCAGGAAGGTTACTCCCTCAGACAGATTCAGATATGACGGCATTTAAATTTAAGCTAGAACACCTCCGTTTATTGCTCAGGGAGGTTTCAGCGACTCTGGATGATTGTGACCTTATTGTAGTTCCAGAGAAATTGTGTAAAATGGACAAATATCTAGAGGTTCCTGTTTACACTGATGTTTTTCCGGTCCCTAAGAGGATTTCAGACATTGTTACTAAGGAGTGGGATAGACCAGGTATTCCGTTTGCTCCCCCTCCTGTATGTAAAAAAATGTTTCCCATATCTGACACCATGAGGGACTCATGGCAGACAGTCCCTAAGGTGGAGGGAGCTATTTCTACTCTAGCTAAGCGTACAACTATACCTATTGAAGACAGTTGTTCTTTCATTGATCCTATGGATAAAAAATTAGAGGGTCTCCTCAAGAAAATTTTTGTTCATCAAGGTTTTCTTCTTCAACCCATAGCGTGCATTGTTCCTGTAACCACTGCAGCTGCCTTTTGGTTTGAGGCTCTAGAAGAGGCTCTTCAGGTGGAGACCCCACTAGATTATATTCTGGACAGAATTAAGGCTCTAAAGCTAGCTAATTCCTTTATTACAGATGCCGCTTTTCATCTCGCTAAGTTAGCGGCAAAGAATTCAGGTTTTGCCATTTTAGCGCGCAGAGCGTTATGGCTTAAGTCCTGGTCGGCTGATGTGTCATCAAAATCTAAGCTTTTGACCATCCCTTTCAAAGGTAAGACCCTATTCGAGCCTGCTCTGAAAGAGATCATTTCAGACATCACTGGGGGGAAGGTACATGCCCTTCCCCAAGATAAGTCAAATAAGACAAGGACCAAACAAAATAATTTTCGTTCCTTTCGAAACTTCAAGGGTGGTCCCGCTTCCTCTTCCCCTGCTGCAAAGCAAGAGGGGAACTTTGCTCAATCCAAACCAACCTGGAGACCTAATCAGGCTTGGAACAAGGGTAAAAAGGCCAAAAAGCCTGCTGCTGCCATTAAGACAGCATGAAGGGGTAGCCCCCGATCTGGGACCGGATCTAGTAGGGGGCAGACTCTCTCTCTTTGCTCAGGCCTGGGCAAGAGACGTTCAGGACTCCTGGGCCATAGAAATTGTAACCCAGGGGTATCTTTTAGATTTCAAAGATTCTCCTCCAAGGGGGAGATTCCATCTTTCTCAATTGTCTGTAAGCCAGACAAAAAGAGAGGCGTTCTTACGCTGTGTAGAAGACCTTTTTACTATGGGAGTGATTTGCCCAGTTCCGAAAGCAGGGACAAGGTTTCTACTCCAATCTGTTTGTGGTTCCTAAGAAAAAGGGAACCTTCAGACCAATTTTAGATCTCAAGATCCTAAAACAATTCCTAAGAGTTCCATCCTTCAAGATGGAGACCATTAGGACTATTTTACCAATGATCCAGGAGGGTCAATATATGACCACCGTGGATCTAAAGGATGCGTATTTACACATTACTATCCACAAAGATCATCACCAATTTTAAGGTTTGCCTTTCTGGACAGGCATTACCAGTTTGTGGCTCTTCCCTTCAGGTTGGACACGGTGCCAAGAATCTTCACAAAGGTGCTAGGGCCCCTGCTGGCAGTCCTAAGACTGCGGGGCATTGCAATGGCGCCTTATCTAGACGACATCCTAATTCAAGCGTCGACTTTCCAACTAGCCAAGTCTCACACGGACTTAGTGTTGGCCTTTCTAAGATCTCATGGGTGGAAGGTGAACATGAAAAAGAGTTCTCTTATTCCTCTCACAAGAGTCCCATTTCTGGGAACTCTAATATATTCAGTGGACATGAAAATTTTTCTGATAGAAGTCAGGAAATCAAAGATTTTAACCACCTGCCAAGCTCTTCATTCCATTCCTCGGCCGTCAGTGGCTCAGTGTATGGAGGTAATCGGACTTATGGTAGCGGCAATGGACATAGTTCCGTTCGCTCGCTTGCATCTCAGACCACTGCAACTATGCATGCTCAAACAGTGGAATGGGGATTATGCAGATTTATCTCCTCAGATAAATCTTGATCAAGAGACCAGAGACTCTCTTCTTTGGTGGTTGTCACAGGATCACCTTTCCAGGGGAATGTGTTTCCGCAGGCCAGCGTGGGTTATAGTGACGACGGACGCCAGCCTACTGGGCTGGGGTGCAGTCTGGAATTCCCTGAAAGCACAGGGTTTGTGGACTCAGGAGGAGGCCCTCCTACTAATAAATATTCTGGAATTAAGAGCGATATTCAATGATCTTCTGGTGTGGCCTCAGCTGGCTTCGGCCCGGATTCATCAGGTTTCAGTCAAACAACATCACGACTGTAGCTTATATCAATCATCAGGGGGGAACAAGGAGTTCCTTGACGATGATAGAAGTTTCCAGGATAATCCGATGGGCAGAGACTCACTCTTGCCACCTATCAGCGATCTATATCCCAGGGGTAGAGAACTGGGAGGCAGATTTTCTAAGTCATCAGACTTTTCATCCGGGGGAGTGAGAGCTCCATCCGGAGGTGTTTGCTCAACTGGTTCAGCTATGGGGCACATCAGAATTGGATCTGATGGCGTCTCGTCAGAACGCCAAACTTCCTCGTTACAGATCCAGGTCAAGGGATCTTCAGGCAGTACTGATAGATGCTCTAGCAGTACCCTGGTCATTCAACCTGGCTTATGTGTTTCCACCATTTCCTCTCCTTCCCAAACAGGAGAGAGCTTCAGTGATTTTGATAGCACCTGCGTGGCCTCGCAGCACTTGGTATGCAGACCTGGTGGACATGTCATCTCTACCACCATGGACTCTGCCACTGCGACGGGACCTTCTAATTCAAGGTCCATTCAAGCATCCAAATCTAATTTCTCTGCAACTGACTGCTTGGAGATTGAACGCTTGATTTTATCAAAGCGGGATTTCTCTGAGCCGGTCATAGATATCTTGATTCAGGCTTGAAAGCCAGTCACCAGGAAAATCTATCATAAGATATGGCGTAAATATCTTTTTTGGTGCGAATCCAAAGGCTACTCATGGAGTAAGATCAGGATTCCTAGGATTTTGTCCTTTCTTCAAGAAGGTTTGGAGAAAGGATTGTCAGCTAGTTCCTTAAAGGGACAGATATCTGCTTTGTCTATCCTATTGCACAAGCATCTGGCTGATGTCCCAGACATTCGGGCTTTTTGTCAGGCTTTAGTTAGAATCAAGCCTGTGTTTAAACCTGTTGCTCCGCCATGGAGTCTAAATTTAGTTCTTAATGTTCTTCAGGGGGTTCCGTTTGAACCCATGCATTCCATAGATATTAAGCTTCTATCTTGGAATGTTCTGTTTCTAGTTGCTTTCTCTTCAGCTTGAAGGGTTTCTGAACTATCTGCATTACAATGCGACTCGCCTTATCTTGTTATCCATGCTGATAAGGTGGTTTTGCGTACCAAACCTGGGTTCCTCCCTAAGGTTGTTTCTAACAGGAATATCAATCAGGAAATTGTTGTTCCTTCTCTGTGTCCTAATCCTTCTTCTAAGAAAGAACGTCTGTTGCACAACTTGGACGTGGTTCGTGCTTTCAAGTTTTATTTGCAGGCAACCAAAGATTTTCGCCAATCATCTTCTTTGTTTGTTGTCTATGCTGGAAAGCGCAGAGGTCAAAAGGCTACGGCTACCTCTCTTTCCTTTTGGCTGAAAAGCATCATCCGTTTGGCTTATGAGACTGCTGGACAGCAGCCTCCTGAAAGAATTACAGCTCACTCCACTAGAGCGGTGGCTTCCACATGGGTTTTTAAAAATGATGCTTCTGTTGAACAGATTTGTAAGGCTGCGACTTAGTCTTCGCTTCATACCTTTTCCAAATTTTCCAAATTTGATACTTTTGCTTCTTCGGAGGCTATTTTTGGGAGAAAGGTTTTGCAAGCAGTAGTGCCTTCCGTTTAGGTTCCTGTCTTTTCCCTCCCTTCATCCTTGTCCTAAAGCTTTGGTATTGGTATCCCACAAGTAAGGATGAAACCGTGGACTCGGTACATCTTGCAAAACAAAACAAAATTTATGCTTACCTGATAAATTTCTTTCTTTTGCGATGTACCTAGTCCACGGCCCGCCCTGTCTATCAAGACAGATAGTGTTTTTTATTGAAAACTTCAGTCACCTTATAGTTTCTCCTTTTCTTCCTTGGCCTTCGGTCGAATGACTGGGGGGTGGAGTTAAGGGGGGAGCTATATAGACAGCTCTGCTGTGGTGCTCTCTTTGCTACTTCCTGTTAGGAAGGACAATATCCCACAAGTAAGGATGAAACCGTGGACTCGGTACATCGCAGAAGAAAGAAATTTATCAGGTAAGCATAAATTTTGGGGTTTTTTATGTCTGGAAAATGGGAAAAACAGAGAGAAACCTCCTACAATGGAGTTATGGTACCAAAGTCCCAGGTGGATACACTCGCTGGATGCCGAAGAGAATAAGCTTATATTGTGGTAGTCAAAAGTTCATTGTGGAGAAAGAGTTCAGTAAACATCCCCTTTAAGGGATATATTACAAGTGGCAGACTAAAGTTAGTGTGGGACGCAACAGGAAATATTTTGACCGCGCTAATGAAATATTGCGACCGTCCTAATGAAATATTGTGACCGTGCTAATTAGTGCACATATTATAAGTTAAAAGTAAGTGCAATAAGGACAAATAAATATTTTTTCAAGCCGAGGGGGTGCCATAAGTCACACCAATGATGATATATGTACCAAGTATACCAATCTAAAAGTATAAAATGTATCTATATACTAAATAAAGTGTGAATATCAATGTATCTATACACTACACAAAGTAAACATTTCAAAAACAATATATAACAGTCCCAGCAGGAGAACATTCTGGAATCCTTCAATATGACCAAGGAGCTGCACTCTTGTTTTATCCCCTTCACAGTCAAAGTTGTGCATGTGTGTGTGTGTATATATATATATAGTCTAAAAAGAAAAGAAGCGTCCTTGTGCAGATCAATGCTATAAAGCTGGCAATAATGTGTGTGTATAAATAAATAAATATATATATATATATACAGATATTAGACTCCGCACTAAATATGAATAAATAATGAAATGCAAAAATGTGCAAAGAAATAAAGAAATATTTTAATGTTCACAAGGAAAATGTAACAAAAAAATATGTTGCATTTACAAAATCATGATGTCACAACATCCATACAAACTGGGCGTCCCCAGTTATCAAGCAAATATGGAGTGGAGGAGGTCAGCTGAAGAGTAAAAAGCAAACCCAGGTTGTATATGCAAAACCATGGGAAAATCTGTACAGTATACAAATACTTCAAGACAGTTCATGCACTATAAGCAGTTCATGCAAATGGCAGAGAAAGCAATGATAGGGTAGCTGGCATTTGCAGAGATAAAAGATGCAGCAAAGAATCACAGATGAAGCAGTTCATGCACTTTAGAAAGTTCATACATCCCATAGATAGTAATCGTTATCAGGATAACACATGATGTCAAGTATCACCAAGATGTAATAAAGTGTTTCCTTTTCTATGTTGACAGTTGTTGCCATATGTATGTTAACTTTGTAACTGTATAATAAAGCCCCTCCGGCACTCAAGGACAAGAGTCCGCCGTGAGGATAAAGAACTTGCAAATGCAGCGCTCTCAGAGCGATCTCACCCAAACCGTGTCTGGAGTATAACAGAGAGCGTCCGTGTCATAGGTAACAATGGTGATTCAGGCTGTGCTCCGCATCAATCAAAGTATCAGCGACCCGATGTAGCATGTAAGTATCCAACTCTCTTGGCGTCTGACGTCACATCCACCAGTCAGGCAATGCGCGTTTCGGGCTCCGCCCTTCAACTTGGCCTGTCGTCAGAATAACCACCTCCTTTTAACTTTGCAACTTGTAACTCCAGATCACGCCCTCTCAGCGTCATTCTATCCTAGGCCATTCATAAAATCTAGAGCCACATCACAGACATGCGCAAATGTGCTAAATGTAATCTTTAGGCAGTAGCGGAACTTCTGCATGATATATGTTAGTGTGGTAAGGCTCAAACGATAAAAATGAGGCAAAAATGTTTAAGTTGCAAATATGTAGAGGGATATAAGTGTTAAAAATTAGTCAACACTCAAAGTGAAAATGAAAAATTAAAAAAATTAAAAAAGATCTAATAAAAAAATTAATATGTAGAACAAAATTTTAATAAAAAATAAAAAAGAAGAAAAGCACAAAGAGTGTCAATACACATCTTTTACTAAAGAGAACAGATGAAGGCACAGTCCCTATATAAACGTACCCCATGTGATCTCCCTATTGAGACCATAGGGGGTTAAAGAGTCCATTTTTTGGATCCAAAGTGCTTCCTTTTCAAAAAGCTACTTTTGTCTATTCCCACCTCTCCTTAAAGGGCCAACCCCATCTACCACCTGAAATTTGAGTTTACTTTTGTTGTGCCCTAAAAGAGTAAAATGATGGGCAACTGGGGCAGAGGGGTCTAATTTACCTATCGCTACTTTGTGCTGTTTGATCCTTTCTCGAATGGATTTTGTGGTTTCACCAACGTAAGCTAGCCCACATGGGCATTTGATGACATAGACTACATAGTTCGAGTCACAAGTGAAATGACCCCTAATTGATAAGCGTTTGCCTGATCTGGGGTGTGTAATTGTATTTCCCAGTTGTATCGAGTTACACTGTGCACATTGGGTGTGCGCGGGATACATTGTTCCTTGTTCTTTGGCGTCCTTCCAAGAATCTGCACACCAGTAAGGAGAGCAACATATACTGGACTCTTAAGGGGGAGGTTGTGTGGTTAAATTTCTGCACTCCTTACCACGGTCTCTAGTATTGTGTATAAGCTCAACGTGAGCAATCACTTGATTGTATTGCCGATCCTATTGTATTTGGTGGTCTTTGCAGCTCTTGTGGCGCTTTTTATATTTATATTTTAAATAAATCCTTTTTACTCAAAATCCTGTTCAAGCAACTGTTTACCCAACAGTATAACATTGGGTGTGCGCATAAACCTGAGCTTGGCTATAGCTCGATCTCATGTGAGTAAGCATTTGTACACACACATTCAGCATTTGAAAAAGTTACAGAGTTACGCTATGTGGCATTTTCTCTTTCTTTTCATATGAGGATCAAAAGAAAATAGAAGCGTGAAGATTTTGGAAGAACACATATATCCTTACATGAACTTTTATAAGTATTTAGGTTTCACACAAAAGTATACTTTATGATCACTTTTTGTTCACTACTTTATCACATTTATTTTACACTGTGCACAATTATTACAAGGGAAAGTGCCTTGTGGAACAGAATTATCAACTATTCGCACTGGCCCAATGTGAGTGTTTGCTTTGACCAGGGCATCTCTCAGATTACGGTTTCTCTTATATGAGAATAAGGGAAAATCTTTAAACGTGCCAGCAAGTAATCTATCTTCTGACAATAGACCCCAGTGTTTCCTAAAAATCCTTTTTAAAGGAGCAATGTGGTAACCATAGGGTACCACAAATGGAATCCTGTTATTAAGAGTTGTCCTATTGGATTTTTTCTGAATAAGGTCAGAGCAGGAGATAAGATCTACCTTCGATTTGTGCATATTTAACAAGTCAATTGGATATCCCCTGCTTTCAAAGCGATAGAAAAAGTTGTTAAATTGTTCATTCAGACGTGATGTATCGTTAACTATGCGTTTAGCCCTTAATAGTTGGCTGAAAGGAAGGCTCTTGATGGTCTGTGGAGGATGAAAACTAGAAAAGACCAGTAAATTGTTTATATCTGTGTCCTTTCTAAACACATCTGTTAACAAGGAACCATTGCTCAATGAGATAGTTATATCAAGAAAATTCTTTGTCATAGAGTCATAATTGATGGTAAATTGTAGATTTGGATCAAAAGTATTCAATTCCTGAAAGAAAGACATCAGTGAATCACCTGTCCAAACCATAAAGACATCATCAATATATCTTTTCCAAAAGCTGCAATGTGTTTTAAAGCTCTGGTTGTTATATAAAAAATTTTGTTCAAACTCATGTACCTATAGGGATGCGTATGTGGGGGCCATATTGGCCCCCATTGCCGTACCCTTCGTTTGCAGATAGAAAGAATCTCCAAAGAGAAAATAGTTCCTTGTTAATTCTATTTCAAGCAAGTCCATAATGAACATCCATTCCCTGGGTGAATAGAGAGCCATTCTGTTTAATTGTGCACCAATGCTTTTCATACCTTCACGATGTGGTATGGATGTATATAATGATTTAATGTCCAAAGTTACAAGAATTGAATTCTCATTAAATTCCAAATTTTCAATCCGTCTCAAAAAATCTAAGGAATCTTCCAAATGTGAAGGGACGTCCTCAAGCAAAGGTTGCAGTAGCTTATCTAGAAATATTGAGATTGGTTGAAAAATGGAATTTGTGCTAGCCACAATGGGCCTCCCTGGGGGATTATTTAAACACGTATGTATTTTAGGCAAACAGTATATTACTGGTATGACAGGGTCTTTTTGAATCAAGAAATCTGCTTGTTTCTTAGTGATGATGCACTGATCAAGTGCCATATCTACTGTAGATTGTATATAAGATTGAAATTTACTTGTAGGATTAAAGGTCAATTTAGAGTAATTATCAGTCACATCCAATTGACTTTGAACCTCCATCATATATTGGTCTCTGTTCATGATAACAAGGGCCCCGCCCTTATCGGCTGGTTTGATTATCAAGTCTTTCCTAGACCTCATATCCTTGAGAGCCTTCCTTTCAGCCAATGTCAAGTTAGAAATACCCATTTTAGTGCCCTTTGTCTTTAATTTATCAAAGTCTTTTTTTAAATAATGTAATGAATGATTCCACTGTACTATTCATAGTTGGTGCATGTGCTGAACTTCTAGTTCTAAGGTCCTGAACCTGTGTATGGAATTGGCTACAAGTGTCAACAAATGCTTTGCGTCTATTATCTTGGGGATGGGTAGCAAAAAAAGCTTTGAATCGAAGATTTCTAAAGAAGCGTTGTAAATCGGCTTCAATCTTAAAAAAGTTGGGGCCTGTTGTGGGAATAAAGGATAAGCCTTTCTGTAAGACATATTGATATAAAGTCTAAAAAGAAAAGAAGCGTCCTTGTGCAGATCAATGCTATAAAGCAAGTGATAATGTGTGTGTATAAATAAATATATATATATATATATATATATATATATATACATATATATATAGTCTAAAAAGAAAAAAAGCGTCCTCGACTTGTGCAGGTCAAAGCTATAAAGCTGGTGATAATGTGTGTGTCTGTATATATATATATATAAAAGAGAGAGAGATACACTCAGCTTAGACAGAACAAAAGCTAGAAAAACTTCCATGTCTGTTCATTTTCAGTGCCACTCAGGGTGCATACACTTTTAGCACACTATGGCCCATATTTATCAAGCTGCGAACGGAGATTGAAGGGCTGTGTTTCTGGCGAGTCTTCAGACTTGCCAGAAACACAAGTTATGAAGCAGCGGTCTAAAGACCGCTGCTCCATAACCCTGTCCGCCTGTTCTGAGCAGGTGGACAGGAATCGCCGGAAATCAACCCGATCGAGTAAGATCTGGTTGATTGAAACCTCCCTGCTGGCGGCTGATTAGCCGCGAGTCAGCAGGGGCCGGCGTTGCACCAGCAGCTCTTGTGAACTGCTGGTGCAATGTTAAATGCGGAGAGCGTATTGCACTGTCGGATCAGGTCCGCAAGACCTTTGATAAATAGGGGCCAATACCTTTTCACAGGGAAAAAATATCCTGTAGCATATCAGTCTGACCCTGCCCAATGACAGTCCAGCACCGAAATACCAGACAATTCTTCTCTGAACAAGAGAAACAACAACCCCAGACGATCATTTCGGCCTTCTGTGGGCCTCGTCAGTGAGGTGCAGTTGCATCTCTCTAAGGGCCATGGGGCATATGTATCAAGCAGAAACAGCAGTTATGAAGCAGCGGTCACAAAGACCGCTGCTCCATAACCTGTTTGCCTGCTCTGAGCAGGCGGACAGACATCGCCGGAAATCAACCCGATCAAGTACGATCGGGTTGATTGACACTGCCCTGCAGGCGGCCTATTGGCCGCAAGTCTGTAGGGGGCGGCGTTGCACCAGCAGCTCTTGTGAGCTGCTGGTGCAATGCTGAATACGGCGAGCGTATTGCTCGCCGTATTCAGCAATGTCTGTCGGACCTGATCCGCACTGTCGGATCAGGTCCGACAGACCTTGATAACTAGAGGACTAAGTGTGCAAGGAGTCCACGTCTGGTTTCCCCTTTTACTCTTAAGGAGACCCAAGAACAATTTGCATAAATATAAAAAGAGAGAGAGATGCACTCAGCTGAGACAGAACAAAAGCTAGAAAAAGTTCTGTGCCTCTTCATTTTCAGTGCCACTCAGGGTGCATACTCTTTTAGCACACTATGGGGCCTATTTATCAAAGGTCTTGCGTACAGGTAGCCCTCAGTTTACGCCGGGGTTAGGTTCAAGAAGGAATGGTTGTAAATCAAAACCACTGTAAATTGAAACCCAGTTTATAATGTAAGTCAATGGGAAGTGAGGGAGATAGGTTCCAGGCCCCTCTCAAAACTGTCATAAGTAACACCTAATACATTTTTTTTATTTTTAAAGCTTTGAAATGAAGACTTTAAATGCTAAACAACATTATAAACCTAATAAAATAAGCACACAACACAGAATATATAATTAAAGTAAGTTAAATGAACAAAAACATTTGCTAAACAGCATTATAAACCTAATAAAATAATCACACAAAACAGACTTCGCTTGCATTTTTCTGCAAACAGTTCTTTCTATGCATTCCAATCTGGACTGATTTATAGACAGGAAGATCTTGTTCCTTTGAAATCTGCTCGATAGCTCAGGTCTGGTTAAACTGAATAATTTCAGCTTGCTTGGCTTTGCTGCAACACAAGCGGACAGCTCCACCTACTGGCTATTTTAATAAATGCACTGCTTCTCAATGCTTTTCAATAGCAGTCACATGACTAGAAAAAAAGGTTGTTATTCTGAAATGGTGTAAATTGAACCGTTGTAAAACGAGGGCCACCTGTACTTGATATGACAGTGCGGATCAGGTCCACAAGGCCTCGCTGAATGCGGAGAGCAATAAGCTCTCCGTATTCAGCATTGCACCAGCAGCTCACAAGAGCTGCTGGTGCAACGCCGCCCCCTGCAGACTCACGGCCAATGGACCGCCAGCAGGGAGGTGTCAATCAACTCGATCGTACTCGATCAGGTTGATTTCCGGCGATTCCTGTCCGCCTGCTCAGAGCAGGCAGACAGGGTTATGGAGCAGCTGTCTTTAGACCGCTGCTTCATAACTGCTGTTTCTGGCGAGTCTGAAGACTCGCCAGAAACACGGGCACACAAGCTCCGTTCGTGTAAGGCTCGTGGGATACTCCTCTATCAGACCGAACTCGGCCAGTAGTCTTGTTATCCCGGCGTCGAGCCGGAAAGATAAGGAATATCCCAGAGCAGAAAATATCAGGAAAATTAGGAGAGCGGCACTCACCACAGGCAGGACAGCACAAGGCAAATTTGGCAGACAGGAAATGGCAACAAAAAAACAGTCCAGCAAATCAGGGGTTAAACAGTTAGCGTAGTGAGACAGGCAGGGTTCAGGCAACAAGGTATTAGTCCAGAAGATTAGGGGTTAACCAGTTAGCATAGTGAGAAAGGCAGGGTTCAGGCAACAAGGTATCAGTCCAGCAGATTAGGGGTTAACCAGTTAGCGTAGTGAGACAGGCAGGGTTCAGGCAACAAGGTATCAGTCCAGCAGATTAGGGGTTAACCAGTTAGCGTAGTGAGACAGGAAGGGTTCAGGCAATAAGGTTCAGTCCAGCAGATTAGGGGTTAACCAGTTAGCGTAGTGAGACAGGCAGGGTTCAGGCAACAAGATATCAGTCCAGCAGATTAGGGGTTAACCAGTTAGCATAGTGAGACAAGCAGGGATCTGGCAACAAGATATCAGTCCAGCAGATTAGGGGTTAACCAGTTAGTGTAGTGAGACAGGCAGGGTTCAGGCAACAAGGTATCAGTCCAGCAGATTAGGGGTTAACCAGTTAGCGTAGTGAGACAGGCAGGGTTCAGGCAACAAGGCATCAGTCCAGCAGATTAGGGGTTAACTAGTTAGTGTAGTGAGACAGGAAGGGTTCAGGCAATAAGGTTCAGTCCAGCAGATTATCGGTTAACCAGTTAGCGTAGTGAGATAGGCAGGGTTCAGGCAACAAGATATCAGTCCAGCAGATTAGGGGTTAACCAGTTAGCGTAGTGAGACAGGCAGGGTTCAGGCAACAAGATATCAGTCCAGCAGATTAGGGGTTAACCAGTTAGCGCAGAGAGACAGGCAGGGTTCAGGCAACAAGGTATCAGTCCAGCAGATTAGGGGTTAACCAGTTAGCGCAGTGAGACAGGCAGGGTTCAGGCAACAAGGTATCAGTCCAGCAGATTAGGGGTTAACCAGTTAGCGCAGTGAGACAGGCAGGGTTCAGGCAACAAGGTATCAGTCCAGCAGATTAGGGGTTAACCAGTTAGCGCAGTGAGACAGGCAGGGTTCAGGCAACAAGGTATCAGTCCAGCAGATTAGGGGTTAACCAGTTAGCGCAGTGAGACAGGCAGGGTTCAGGCAACAAGGTATCAGTCCAGCAGATTAGGGGTTAACCAGTTAGCGTAGTGAGACAGGCAGGGTTCAGGCAACAAGATATCAGTCCAGCAGATTAGGGGTTAACCAGTTAGCGTAGTGAGACAGGCAGGGTTCAGGCAACAAGGTATCAGTCCAGCAGATTAGGGGTTAACCAGTTAGCGTAGTGAGACAGGCAGGGTTCAGGCAACAAGATTTCAGTCCAGCAGATTAGGGGTTAACCAGTTAGCGTAGTGAGACAGGCAGGGTTCAGGCAACAAGGTATCAGTCCAGTAGATTAGGGGTTAACCAGTTAGCGCAGTGAGACAGGAAGGGTTCAGGCAACAAGGTATCAGTCCAGCAGATTAGGGGTTAACCAGTTAGCGCAGTGAGACAGGCAGGGTTCAGGCAACAAGGTATCAGTCCAGCAGATTAGGGGTAGGAGACTTCCAAAAAAAATCATAATTTGCATAATTTTTTTAAAATATATTTGTATGAAGGAATAGGAGTATTTAGGCACTAAATTATCTACAACCACGCTGTCAACCTAAAGCGTGC